>NW_024396589.1:0-53289 GCF_016617805.1 Bactrocera tryoni
TATCAGATAGAAAAATTTATATCTCGCTTCCAACTACTTGAAAAAATATCTTGTTCCTTAGATTTTGTAGGAAATTGAATGCTCTACCAAAAAGGTCTATTATGATTTTTTTGCAAACCCAAACGTTTAAAAGATATGAACAGTTAAAGTCTGATTATTTTTGGGAAATTTTTTTATTTCTTATGAATTTTATAACTCAATGAAAAAAAATTATTATGAATAGATTTTTGGAGAGGTTTTCTTAGAGGTGTCTAGGAACCGATTTTTCAGAGTACCAAACGAAAAAAATTTTTTTTTTTTTGATCCACCCTAATATGCATTGATGTTTGACGATGAATATCTCGTAAACGCTTAACTTAATCGAAAATTCATCAGAGACCATTTTTAGAGAGCAGTAAATTTCCTAAGAAATCTAAGGAACAAGATATTTTTTAAATAGTTGGAAGCGAGATATAATTTTTTCTATCTGATAATAAGAAAAAATAGAAAACTGTATGTAGGATCTTCCCGGTACAATTAAAAACTCTTGTTTGGAGAGGCTTTCTTAGAGGTGTCTAGGCACCTATTTTTCCGAGTAACAAACGAAAAAAATTTTTTTTTTTTAATCACTCTAGTGTATACACTTAAATTATATATATACACACATATAAAAGTGATTAATTTACAGCTGTGCAAGAACACCTGCTCCTCCTCAATGTACATTGCGGCCGAAGCCGGAATCGGTCGGAAGTCACACACTTAATGCATTATCGATTCCATTAAGGCCTACTAGTTAACCGCCAGAGCAAAACAACACCGGGCAATCTGAAAAGTTCATTTCGTTTTAAATTTTTGTATTTTTTTTCAAAATTCAACATGAATTTTTTGAGGCGATTCTATGGCAGATATAGTAAATTAAGCGATTTGTATGTATAGTATGTGGTGCGATTTGTTCGGCAAACTTAATATAATATCTACTACATACTCTGTTCTGGGTTTAAATATAAGAAATGATTAACATGTTTAATCGTATTAGTTAATTTATTAAGCTTATGAATCCTAAAATTCCATTAGGTGATACTATTTAATGAATAAAAACACGTCCATTTGATCTAAACTATGTTTTTTTGTTTTCGTATTTATTAATGTTCAGTACACGTCTGTACTTATACATAAAAATATGAATATGATTTTTAATTTTTCTTGTTATGACATTTACATGCATTTACAAAATAAGCACTTTTGAAAATACCGCAAAATTCAGTTTTCATTAAAATCTAAACAAAAGTATTCTAAGTGAACAAAAATGTTCTATCAAACTAACTGCTCAGTGTTAAAGATGCAATCGATATTACTACGGCAACTGTAGTCCACTTGCGTTGTATATTTGTCGCTTTATCTGCAAAAGAAATTGACGACATATGTATAACATATTATTTTATGTCAATATACATATAAACAAATGTTTTTTATTAATCAAAATATTGGGATTAAGACGATTACATATACATACATATATGGCATAATTAGAAGAATTTTGCTTATGTTTAAGTTGATAAATACGAGGTATGTTCAAAAAGTATCGCGAATTTTGTGTTTTTTCAAAAATTATTTATTTATTCATGAATATCTATTTTGTCCCCTTCAAAGTAATCCCCATGAGATATTATACACTTGTGCCAACGGTTTTTCCAATCTTCGAAGCACTTCAAAAAATCATTTTTTTTTATCTTCTTCAGCTCCTCCTTCGATGCCGTCTTTATCTCGTCAAGAGAAGCGTAACGTCGTCCTTTCATGGGCCTCTTCAGTTTAGGGAACAAGAAAAAGTCACAGGGGGCCAGATCTGGGGAATACGGTGGCTGCGGCATCATTAGTGTGTTTTTTTTTTTGGCCAAAAAGTCGCGCACAAGCAACGATGTGTGAGCAAGGGCGTTATCGTGGTGCAAAAGCCAATTTTTGTTCTTCCACAAATCCGGGCGTTTTTGGCGGATTGCTTCGCGCAAATCGCGTATAACTTGCAGGTAATATTCCTTATTGACCGTTCTTCTCTGTGGCAAGAACTCATGATGCACTACGCCCCTGCAATCGAAGAAAACTGTCAGCAAACTGTCGCGATACTTTTTGAACACACCTCGTACTTTTTACAACGATGCTGATAAGTCTGTCGAATAAGGATATTGCTTCCACTGGTATCAGGGGATTGTCGATAGAGTTTTTTGCGTTTATGGCTTTTTATGCTTAAAAGTTGTGTGTTTTCTATTTTTAATTTTAAGATTAATTACATATTGTTCTAACGTTGATGGCAATAATTGCATTATTTTAAACCTTTTCGAGAAGTAACCAGACTGTATATGTACATCCATATATAATTTTAATACTGATCATAAATGTAATAACAACATTAAAATTTAAAGAATAATTTATTTCTCTTTATTGCCTCTTTGAATTACTGATCAAGCTTCGATATGTGAGCTTTAACAAGAAAGCATGTGGGCGCTTGTTACTTTTTATTGTTGACAAATTGAAAAATGTTGTAAATGTAATGAATTGGATTCCTACAAGAGCTTTATTTTCATCACACAATTGCAACTACAATGACTCGATCTGAACAATTTCTGCGAATAATGCACAACTGCTTTGGACAATAATAACTATATGCCCAACTTTGTGATAGAATCACTTTCGATCTTTCAGTTTGCATAGCAGCTATGTGCTTTAATAGTCCACAAATGAGAGAGTAGAGAGAGAGAGAGTAGTGAGTAGAAAAAAACGTTTGCAAAATTTCTCAGATATATGTACATATGTATATCCAAGAACTGAGGGACTAGTGCGCTTATCTACAGACAGACAGACAGACTAAATCGTTTCCGTTCGTCTTACTGATCATTTAAATACGTACATATGTACTATATATGTTTTGTAAGGTTTTCGACGGTGTCAACTTAATGTACCCTGTTCACGGTATACAAAAGAGTTATGAGTAAAAGTAAGTAAAGTTCAGCAGCCTTGGAGCAGAACATTTTATTTAATAAAGGTCTAATATCTAACCCAATAATACCAAAGCGATTAAATTTTTGTTTTGCAGTATTTGTCAAATAAACTATAAAAAGGAAAGGGTCTAAATAGGCCATTTCAAAATCTCTGTGTGGTAATTTGAAAACTAGTATATAATGACCACTAAAGCTATTTTGGTTGATTTTGGTGATTGCTAATTGTAATTGACAAATATAAATAAGTATATGTGACCTGGTCTACGGAAAGGGGGCTTAGGTGTCAAAAAAAAGAGAACAATTAATAAGATAACGAGAAACTGACGATTATTTTTAACAGCTTTTCCCAGAAAACTAGTCTTCACACGTTAGCTCCCTTTTCGTAGACCAGGTCACATATATTATTTTTTAAAGATTCTATCTATGGACATAATTTCAGGTTTTTCATCACAAATTAAAGCCCAGCGAAATTAATCGAAATAAATGAAATTTTTGCGCACAGGAGAAGAAATCACAAGTAGTTCATGGCAGACAAACAATTTTTATTTTATTTTGAAGGCAAGCGAATTTTTTGTTTTCTATAATAACTTAAAAAAACTATGTAAAAAGTAAATAAGGGTTATAAACTATGCAAATAACTAAATATAAATTTTATTAAATCAATTGAACTAATTATAAGTATGTAATTAAAAGTAATCTACAAATATTTAAATTATAAAAATATATTTTTGTTACTTTTTAATATGGAAATAATTGTTTGAATTATTAATCTTAAATAAATATCCTAGCTCTGCGTTTATAGCTCAAGTGTGAGATGCATACATATACATACATACATATAAAATGTGCAATTGTACGATCAATGTAAACAATTTTTGTTGGGGTAAACGTGGATGTATGGTGTGCCTCCATGGATGTTGTGGATTTACTTCTTTATGTGCACATATACATACATATGTGTATATGTGTTTAGATACCAATTTCACAAATTGCACATAAATTGCACATTGTGTATGTGCCGAGAAGGTTAGACTTTAACAATTTCTTTTCAATATGTCTTTTTAAAAATCCTTGAATGTAATAAAAAAAGCTTACCTCTACTTACCATAGAAAATTGTTTCTCTCCTCTTAGTATAAGTGGTACCAAGTAGGAAAAATGAACACGAGATCGGTGTAGGCGATTCCAATTTATCCCGCGGAATTCTCGTTCTGACTGTCGTACTATACAGACCGCTTGAGTTCTGATCAGTGTGTGTCAGAACTGAGTCTATTATCTTTGTATCAAACCTACGAAGAACCAGGACAGTAACATAAAAGAAGAATTGAATAACTAAAATAAAGTAAGCATTCAGAGTTCACCTACATTACAGAAAGTTGGGGTTGGGGAAATACATTTTGCACCGCGCACATTATATCTACGTCACTTTGCTCTCCATCCATTTTCGTTTCTAACACGAAATCGGACTCAGGAACTGTTGAAATAGCATGTGAATATCACTTAAAAATATGACTTTAACATGAAAACATACCAACAATTTGAAGACGGGCACTTTTCTTATCTGTGGACTCGAACGTTTGTACGGTGCATGTGTACTCCCCAGTCATATTCCAATCTGGTTTCGTTATAGTTATAACACCAGGACTGCCTTCCATGGTGAATATTTTGGTGTCTATTTTGGACTTCATTATGCCCTTGAAGTATTTGGGATTGAATTTGAAATGTCTGATTTCATATCGCTACAGATTAAACTACAAGCAACAACTGTTCGTTCTATTTTATACACATCTGCATAACATTTGTATACGTAAAATTTTGTGTAAATCGAATTGTGTTGTGTTAAATCGAACTACATACCGATAACATTTCTAAAATACCCAAGTAAATCAACTAGCAAACTCTTACCATGGCAAAACCCTTTACTGATGGTATCCATTGGTAAATGGAGTGATTGTTGAATAACCACTTTAATACGAATCCTTTTTCGCGCGGCTCTACCTCGTACTCGCAATCCAGCACCAGGGGATCAGGCTCAGTATTCCGATCCAAAGTGTATGTGTGAGGGACTTTGAGATTTGTTATCCGAACCGAATTGGTAACTTAAGGAATTTCCGATATTATCAATGTCAGCGAATATTAATAAGGAAATTTTAGAGCAGCGTCTTACCTGAAAGCAATGTCAGCCATGTGAGTGTGGAAATGCACAAGGACCATTTGTTCGCCATCAGCACCAGCATTTAAGGGATTATTGTCGCCCACGTACAATTCAATGCACTGTTGCAGCGCGTTCGTTGCACCGTTCGGAATGGGGTGAGCGACCAAGCGAGCTGCTTACTTCGCAATTTTCATGCTTTTTAATTCACTAACTGGATAAAAGACAATCGTACACATTAGCAAATATACAAGTTGGTATATAATATGTATGTATGATATATATATATGTGCGTGTGATAGCGGTGTTTCGCTTACTGGATTTACTTACTTATAAGATTAACCTAATATACGCGTATACCTAAAGTTTAAAGTTGCTCTTCACCACATAATTAGGCCTTCGAATTGTTCGAGTATCGATGTTAGTCGTCTTAACTTCTGGGTATGTGTGTAAGGTTGAGTTTTTCAAATGAGTATCTGTTTTCGTGCAACGAGTCGGACTTAAATTTTATATAAATTGTGACTGCTGCACAAACTATTGGTTAATATAGTTTGTGTTTATTTGTGCCTAGTCCTTTGGCTTTTTCTACTGTTATTTTCACTTTCGCCATCCATTCACTTCACGTTCGTATAAATTTTCGTGTGAAAAATCGACTTTTTAACTTTGAGCAGGTAAGTGGGTATGGAATTGTTATACTTGTGGGTACACAATAGTGTTGCTTCCTTTTTGCTTATATTTGCTTGCAGTTGTCTTCTTTCCAAAAGCTTTTGACGGATAGATTACTCCACCGTTATGCGCATACTCGGAACAAGTTGCATACATTTAGCGTACGATAAAGCTCTTTATATTGCTTTCCAAAAAACAGCGTTGCATTTGGTTGTTCATAAGCAGCTGTTTGCGTCTTCCTTCAACTCTTCCTTTTCCGGAACAATATACAATATTTATAATTTATAATTATCAAATGCAGTGAAAGCTCTATTAAACGGATGCTCTATTAAACGCACATCTGCACATTTGCGGATTGCTACATTTTTTTATGTTTATTCAGGACAATTTATTAAGCGAACAATTTTATTAACCGGACAGAAAGGCTGATTCTGCCAGGGTCCGCTTATGGCAAATTTCACTGTAGAACTGTCATTGTAGGATTACAGATTGGCTTACTGCAAGGCGATTATTAAAGAAAATTTGAGTTTTTTACTTGTGATAGGTAGAGGTAGTCCGTAGAATCACATTTCCGGACCAATACAAAAAAAGATCATCATCATTATCAGTATCATGAAGTAGCTTACAAATGGGATTATGGTAGTTTGGCTACATTTCCAAAGAATTCTAGTTCTTTCTATTTATTTTCTCTAAGTAGAAACCATACATTCTTTCCTCGATTGTATAAGAAGCGCCGTGTACATACATATGAAGTTTTTATATGGTCGGATATAGGGGATTTCAATCAACGGTTGACTTAAGACTTTTCAGAAATGAAATACATCATGGAATGTATATTTGTATATTAAATAAATTTACTGTTATTATCAACTATGCAGTCCAGTAAATTACTATAACATTAATATTATTAATTGCATTTATCAGTTTGAAAGGAAATTTATTTCAATTTTTTATTATTATTATTCTTTATTCTTAAATTGTGGAGGATTTCGGATAACATATAATTTCGATTAATTTGAGATCTGACAAATAAGCTAGTAAATTCAAAAAAGCAACGGCATTTGCAACAAAAAAATGTTTTTTTCCCAATTATTATTATTAGTTTCTTTTTTATTCTCTCGCAACATGTTGCAACAGAGTATAATAGTTTTGTTCACAAATGTTTGTATATGGACATACAGAATTGATCAGGACGATGAGACGAGTTGAAATTAGGGTGGTTATGCCTTGGATAATATTGTCGCTGCAAAATTATCTTCACGAAATAAAAACGTTTTCCCTACAAGTGTTATATCGGTCAGTTTGTTTGGCAGCTATATCCTATAGTTGTCTGATATCGGTTCCGTCTCTGTTCGTCACGCTGATTATTTATGTTTGTATATTTTTTATAGAGTCTCCCACTTTTCTTTCGTGGTGTTACAATCACCATGGCCAGGGTATAATTAGGATATCATGATAAAACTTGGAGCACGTGATCCTTGGTGCAAAATATACACGAGTTTCTACTGAAATTCGGTATTATATCTAACAATATAATTACACTGGTTAACAAAATTTTAACTATCTTTGCCATATGCAAACTCATATAAAATTTTGAATGTACTGGGATCAACAATACAATAATATGTGACTGAGAAAAAATTGACACGTCAGGTTTTCTTGTGAATTTAGAAAATATGGGTGTATAACGTAATGCCGACAATCAAAATCTCGAAATTTAGAATCCCGACACTCGAAATTCCGACAAATCAAAACACCGACAAATCACAATACCGACGAACTAAGAACAGGTGGCGTTGTTCGTTCGAGGCCCTGCGGCCTTCGGCCTCCGGCCACGAACACGCTCAGGATCATAACCCTTAGTCGGCAGAATTCTCTTTCTGTGCTTCGATAGAAATAAGAGCGGACAAGATAAAACATTTTTCACATGTCGGCATTTTGGTTTGTCGGTGTTTTGATATGTCGGCGTTTTGATTTGTCGGTATTTTGATTTGTCGGTATTTTGATTTGGCTGCATACATATTTAAATTTTGTCGGTTTTTTGATGTGTCGGCATTTTGAATTTCGATATTTTGAGTGTATCCCAGAAAATATGTATGCCAGTTTTCTTAAAAAATACAAACATCTGCTACATTCAGAGAAATCAATACTTGCGATATATTTGGCTTCTGGAAGCTTTTATTACACACGGGTTATGCATACCTTATTTGCTTTGCATTTATACCCCAAAACAAAAGTAAAAATTAACAGGTAAGGAAGGGCCAAGTTAAGGTGAAATGGAAAATGTTATACGTATATTCTAGAAACTTGCAAGGATCACATTTAAGGAAATACCTTCAGATAGAGATTACAAAGAAATTTGATATCATATTGACTTATTTTGACAGTCACTTAGTTTGATAACCATATTTTACTTCCCTTCAGTGAAAATTATACTAAATCATCCTCAAATGAGATATGTATATCTGACATAAACTTAACCGCAAAAACTAAATTAAATATATTGAGTTGATGCGGAAAACGTCAACCAGAAGATTTTAATTCATTATAGTAGGGATATGAGGTTTAACCGAAGTCTAGACCAATTCTATTCGTGTTCAGTGGTAAACCACATGATATTTAAGGAAATTTGTCCATTTAGATATCACATGTTTTGATCAACTTAAAATATTTAAAGACAGGTGTAAAGTCGGAAATCATTATACAGGATATATTGGGTGCAGAGAAATGAAAGAGCTGATTGCTTTATATATTTTCAAGTAACTTTATAAATATAGAAATAGAAATATCTGTGAACAATTGATAAAACAACCTCTTTCTAAAATCCCAACTTTTCAGTTTATATTTCAGATAATGTATCCAACGTATCCTCATCCATTCAGACTTTGCCACTGAATTTATTAAATAATAAATTTATTACTATATACTTTGTATGTATGTATGAAACCAAAAACTAAGTACGATTTGCAGAAATTTATTTAAAACAAGTAAGGAAGGGCTGCAACCGAACATTTTATACTCCTGCTACTTACAAGAATCAAAGCCAGGGAAACACTTTGTGGTGTAAAACTGAGGATCGAAATCCAAGCAATTTTATATTAGTACATATAAATCCTGTACTGACAGACACATAAAATTTGTTGGAAAAACGAAAATAATTATGTGTAGTACATCGAAGTTGGGATGGTATCGACCAGATTTGGTCTATTTTTCCACACCACGTACTATTAACATGTCACTTACTAAAAAACTAATCATATAGAGTAAAGTCAACCGAATGTTCGAAATTGATATTAATTATATAGGGGGTAAGCCAAGTCAGTGGCGTAGCTAGGGGGAGGCGAAGGGGGCCGTCGCCCCGGGCGCAACGTCTTGGGGGCGGCAAAACGATCTTCGCCGTCTTTTAATATTCAGAGAAAAATACTTTTTCGCTTTGTCTAGCGATGTGTCACTCTCACAGTTATCCTATGCTTTGAATGTAACACATACTTTTATTTCTCCAATTTTTCACAAATTGTATTTAAAAACTCCAATTCGGACAAAAATTAATGCAAATTGTGTCAAAAGTGTAAAAGATATAGGGCGAAAATGGGTTTTTTCTATGGCTTTTAATAAGATTTCTTGTAAATTTACTATCAATTTCCTCAAAAACTGTATTGTGAGAATTTTGGAACTTCATAATTTGCGAGGCTTCTAGTTCCTAAATTTTACATACTTAATATCGAAGATATTTTGTAAAAATTCACTTTTGTTCGAGCCACCTCATGAAACTTGTAGGTAGGTAGATTTTTTTTTGTTTTTCTTTTTTAGATCGCCGAAAAAACAGCCCTTTGTCGGATAAAATTCGAGTCAATTCCGGTACGTAGAACCAGCTGTCGTGGGAATTGGTAGATAAAGGGGGGCGGCAGAACATCCTTGGCCCCGGGCGCCCGAAGTTGTAGCTACGCCACTGGGCCAAATTATCCCTCAAATTTATCTATTTTAGACACAAAAATACACTGTTATGAGTAAAACACGCTCTCTCATTTTTGTTGAGATAGCCGACCGATATATGCGGTACAAAGTCACCTGGAAGTTCGGCTAACTTTATATTAGGTATATGCGATTAATAGAAGCATTGGTCCGATTCAACCCATTTTTGACATACAGACATAACATTGTCAGAGAAGTACTATGCCTGAATTTCAAATATATATCTCAGACATTGATCGATATTTTCGAAAAAAAAGTTAACTATAGTACCTAAGGCCCTAATATTCGGTACCTTGAGGCTTGAAGAGTTATGATTGGACTTGAACAATTTTGGGTCATAAGGTGGCATATACTAAAGGCATTATTCGTGCAAATTTTAATCCCGTTATGTTAAATTGTTTCTTGTGTATTGAAAAGTAAAAGAATCAAGTGCAATTTAAAATTGTGCTATGTGGGAAGTATGCGTAATTATTGTCAGCTTTCAATCATTTACGCAATGTGATATAGGAATATGATAATAATTCCACGTACCAAATTTTGTCGAAATCGGTCGGTCGGGTCCCGTGATATGGTATTTCACCAAAAAGTTGCCGGTGCCACGTCCATTTTTACCCCAGCCACTATAAAGCCTTGTCATACCATCGTGGCGGCAAATTTTTACGTTTCTGGCGCATTTTGTTATTGATTTATCGCGCTTTTTGTAGTTTTGAACAGTACCGTTATATGGTGAGTGAACGGAGTTTTTATCCGTTTTCATCCTTCTTGTTTCACCTCGTGGACAATACATTTATTATTTGTAATCGCTTTTGAATCCACCAGTCGACAAGCCCTACCAACGTTAAAGAGCAACTCTAAGTCGAGAGAAGCAAAAATCCTACAATTTCTGGACGGTGAGTGTCTCGGCGGCAGTATGCCTCCCAACATCATCTACACCTTCGAAGTTTAGTTCCAGACATATATGAGGAAGTATTAAGAGCAAGGTGACTCTCACATCTCCCCGACCAAATGCGCGCATATTTGGTTGCACAACGCACGGCCGAGCTATAACCATTAAGCGAAGCTGCAGATCGTTTACACGACGTCCTTCAACCTTCTCAAGGGCATAATATAGCTGCAACATCGCTTACAACGACTCACCACTCGAATCCTATAGCTATAGAGCGACAATTCGCTCACAATACGAAATGCCTTCAGAAGCACCCATCAAACCACTGGACGAAAACGTTTTCGTTCACAACGCATCAACAGAAGCAGATCAGTCCCATATCCGCGAGTAACACCTGCTGGTATCACAAAAAATGCCCCAAAAATGCACACCTGATTGCCAACAAGCGGGAAGCGCACAAGAGAGACGTTAGCGGCAGAAAGCGCCTCTCTCCCACCATCGTACCGCCTATTTACCTACGGACCGCCACTTAAACACACAATTTCTAGTGGACACAGGCTGCGAAGTTTCGGTCTACCCTCACAAACGAGCAACTAATACGAAGATAGTGACCGGCTAGCAACTCATAGCAGTTAACGGAACACCCGTTAATACTTATGGTGTAGTAACAATCGATTTCAACATCGGCCTTCGCAGAGCGCTAACATGGCATCCACAAAACGGCTATAATCATACCGTTTGGTCTCTTCGAGTTTCCATTCGGACTCCGAAACGCAGCTCAGACCTTTCAACGCTTCATCGATGAGGTAACCCGAAATCTACCTTTCGTTTTCGCATACATCGATAATCTACTGGTCGGATCTGCCAACGAATCAGAGCACAAACAACATTTGCGTATCGTCATTCAACGCCTTCAACACTATGGCTTAGTCATCAACACAACAAAATCATGTCTAGGTCTCAAACAAATCGAGTTTCTAGGGCATACAATTTCCGCCCATGAAATAAAACCGCACC
Organism: Bactrocera tryoni; assembly: GCF_016617805.1. Lineage (NCBI taxonomy): Eukaryota > Metazoa > Arthropoda > Insecta > Diptera > Tephritidae > Bactrocera > Bactrocera tryoni. The sequence goes on from NW_024396589.1 coordinate 11,661, forward strand.
CGGATAACTATTCCGAGTGGGCCATCTTTTCAGAAGCATCTGAATGCGGAATTGCTGCCGCGCTTCAGCAGCCTATTGGCGAACAATAGCAACCGCTTGCATTCTTTAGTCGCAAACTTGAACCATCTGTTCAAAAACGATCGACCTACGATCGTGAACTCAACGCAGTCTACGAAGCAGTGAAATATTTTCGCCATATTTTTGAGGGACGGCACATCGCAAATCTACACTGATCACAAACCCTTAATGCACGCATTCAAACAGAGGATCGAACGCGCCATGGCAATTTCGACGACTTGATTATTCGGTCAGTTTACCACCGATATACGACACTTATCCGGTTTCAGCAATATCGTTGCGGACGCCTTATCTCGATTCGATGCCATTCACACAGCAGTTAAGTACATCCGAAGACCTTGCATGCCCTCAAACCAACCACGCAGAACTTCAACAACTACTCAACAGCTCGAATACACCATTAGAGCTACGCAAAATCAACAGCAACACCACGGACATTGCTATACAACGTCCGGAGTGCTTTACGTGAGTACCTGCCGGCGACGGCCTAACCTATCGGTGCTTTCTAGAAGCACATAGATCAATACAATGCGTTGGTCAGCGTCCCAAAGTATAAATGCATTTAGCACGTATACTTTGGTTCCAATTGGTTCAGGTGGATTGGGACACCTTAGTCACCTTGGTCGGGTAACTAGGCCGACCAAAAACCTCTACCGTAATATCGGTCCGGCACCCGGCCGCGATTCGACTCCACATTGGACTGAAATTTTCAACCCTGCTTGCCTTTAGGTTTAAATCACAGCCACCACGAATCTCCACAAAGGGCCAATCCCAATGAGCAGATTGGAGTTAACTCCAATGGCTAACTGCTCCCCGTGTTAAGCCATCAAAACTCAATGACTGGTGACATTTGTCGCTTGAGCAATAAAAGTCTTAGGTCTTATTAGGAATAAATATAAAGCCTATAATATCATTTCAAGCTGAGTATTTCTGATATATGTATGTAGACTATGCTGACATTTCAATGCAAGCGCAGAATGAAAGACAAAGTGCATATGGATTTTAGTCGTCTCTTATGACAGGCTAAGGCATGCCATGGGTATATTCTCCCACTACCCGCAGGGGGGGTCCGTACTTTCCTGTAGTATTATATATTAGAAACTGTTCAAGCCCCTAGATACCGAATATTTAGACCCCGTTACCTATAGTTGTTTTTTTAGGTTGACTATTCAGTATGGTATCATACATTCAGGAGCGGAATGAAGATATTTTGCTGGATAATATTTCTAATTCGTGTGAAATTGAGGAGTTAGAAGTGCTCGATGATGAGAAGTACGATTTAGATACAAATGTGCAGAAAATAAAAGCAAACGAAGCCGTCGAAATATTAAACAGGGCGTTGGATTAGGCTCAATGCGAGAATGTTGAGCAAAATGACTTAAATGTATTAAGATGTTTAAGAAAGAAGGCTTTCTTCCAAGTGTTGGAAATAAAAAAATAACCGATTTTTGTTTTAAATGCATATCTGGGCATGTACAATACCGATACCGCGGTTTTAATTAGTTGACGTTTTCCCGAGTGCATTGTATTTTGAAGCATGCGCACGATAGGAAGTCGCCTTGTCTGAAACCGCGTTTGGTATCGGACAGCTCGGAGAGATCCTTCTCGATCCGGACAGAGCTTTGGTATTGCTTAACGTCAGTTTTCATAGTCGTATTAATTTTGCGGGGATATCAAATTCAGACTTAGAGGTAAGGCAGCTTCGTTTTGTGCTGTTAAAATCGACCAAGAGGTGGTGTGTGTCGATCTTCTTTTCACGGGTCTTTTCCAAGATTTGGCGCATAGCGAATATCTGGTCAGTTGTTGATTTTAGTCTTTCACACAGTATGTTCGATAGAATCTTGTATGCGATGTTGAGGAGGCAGTTCTTCGCCGCCGTATTTGAAGAACTCGGTCAGCAATCCATCGGCCCCGCCGCTTTGTTGTTATTCAGACAAATTATACTTTAATAAGATTGCTATTACTATAAAAACGAGTGTTCATTTAAGCTCGAGGATTGCAAAAAACAATAACTAGAACGGAAAGGCATCTCCTTTCCCTTACCTTTCACGCGTGTGTTTCTCTTACGAGAGCAACAAGTCCCGTTAGCTATGACGCCGCCGCATGATCAATACCGTTAACATGTTAGCTTATTGAGAATAATGTTGGGTAGTCGAAAAAGTCTTTTTGTATTTCTAATCAAACTTCAACTTATTTTTTATACTCTTGCAACCAGTTGCTACAGTTCACCTGATGGTTATAGTACGTATCACCTAAAACTAAACGAGATAGATATAGGTTTATATAATTGTATATGTATGTACATATAAATGATCAGGGTGACGAGAAAAGTTGAAATCCGCTTGGTTTCTTAGGGCAAAAAAAAATTCGAGTTCCACAAATCGCCATTAACCCAAAACCTATAAAGTGTCATTTCTAAGCACCAAATTGAGATATAAAGCTCACATTTAGCAGAGGGGATCGCAGTAGCCAGGGGCATCTGTGGAAAAGCAGTTTGAAAAAGTAGGGGTGGCACCGCTCTCTAATAAGTTTAATGTATATATCTCCTAAACCACTAAAGCTATAACAACCAAATTTGCTGAGTGCAAATCTTATAAAAACTTCTACCGACGGTGTGAAAATGGAATAAGAACCCCGTTCACTCTCCATATAACGGTACTGTTCAAAACTACTAAAAGCGCGATAAATCAATAACTGAATGTGACAGAGACGCAAAAATTTGCCGCCGAGGTGGTATGACAAAGCTTTATAGGGACCGGGGTAAAATTTAGACGATGGGCGTGACGTCGCCTACTTTTTTGTGAATTCCCATATCTCGGGACCTGACCTACCGATTTCGACAAAATTTGGTATGTGGTATTTTTTTTACATTTCTTTATCATGTTGTAAAAATGAGCGATTTGATCGGTAATATCGGTCAATGTGTGAGATATATAATTGAGATTCAGGGATATGACTTCCCTGAGAATGGTATGTCTGTATGTAAAAAATGGCTTGAATCAGGTCAATACTTAGGTATATGGGGGACCTAATTAAAGACTTTCGAACTTCCAGGTGACTTTATGCTGGCCAATATTTTAGTTATCTCAATAAAAATTAGAGAGCGTGTTTTACTCATAACATTGTATCTTTTTGCCTAAAATAGATAAATTTCAGCGAAAACTTGACTTACCCCAACAAAACAAAAAAAAAATTTGACTAGTAGCAACACCCTCTCTTATCGAACGACAAAACTTATTGAACAACCTGGTATGTATATAGTATATATACTTGCTTGGATTTCGATCCCCATGTTGACGTTTTACACCATAAAGTATGTCAGGGAAATAATTCTGTGATTCTTGTAAGTTGCAAGAGTATAATATGTTCGGTTGCACCCGGACTTAGCCCTCCCTTAGTTGTTTATATTTATAATGAACAATAGTGAACAAAAAAGTAACACTTTGGTCAACCAATTTTTGCCATTTTTCCCTTACGAACATTATTCCATCAGTGTACAACTTTCATCAGTGTTAATCTTTCACATCGAAATTTCCAGAACGGAAGCGAGCGAACCATTGTTGTGCTACACGAACTGATACAGCATCGTCTCCGTAAACTTCACAAATTTCTTTGGTGGCTTGCGTGGCATTCTTCCCTTTTTTATAAAAAAATATCAAACTATAGCGAAATAATGAAGAAATTTTCACTCATTTTTTAACAGCTGTAACTTTTTTTCAACTTCCCCGATTTTAATTTTTTTGGTTAAATGAAGCTTAAAATCTCACCTTTCCAACACTATATGGCACTGGAGATACACGACTGCAACATCTATTGACAAAATACGAAAATACTTTTTCGACTACCCAATATTATAAGTATATAAAAGGTTTCAGTTAATTAAATATTAATTCCTATGTTTTAAGGCAGTAAGCAATTATTTTTTAGAGGAGCGTAGTCTTATGGCGGCTAGTGTATAATTGACTGTTATAAATTACATTACAATAAGTGTTCTTTTATAAAAACAAAAAATAAATAAATAACAGCAATAACTATTTAATAACTAATTTTGAGTTTAAGTTTTATGAATTATTCCATTTGGACATTTCATTCTAAAGAATTCCAAATCGAAAAACGTCGTGTGGTCGCCGCTTATCCTCCTCATTAGACTGTAACATACTATGCGATATAGACTTCATTGGTACATGGGAGGGGAGTCAACGCCAAGAATGTAGATAAAACTGTCGTTTGCGGATTGAGTGTAACTTATACGAGAATGTAATTATCTCGTATTGACTTCACACTTTGTATATTGGTCGACATGTATCTTGGTCAACATGTATACTGGTCTACAGGAAGAGCTATTTTAATGAACTAAGGTAAGAGAATTAATCGAAAGAGGCTATCATAACTATATTTGATTATTTGCTAGGATAAAGTAAATCTTTAACTACAAAGCTTATCAATAGGGAGTTATGTGAAAAGTGATAAAAAAAATTTCGCCAGGAGTTGAATTGTTGATTAGGGTGATGTATATCACATGTTTGTTGTCCCTGTCGGTCTATTTTTGTAGCGGCCTTATTGAAACCCCCTTTGCATAAAAGCAGGAGGCACTTAAGTTGCAAATAATTTCGAAATATCGCACACACTAACCGATATTCTTACGGAAAAGTCTAAATATCATAAAATTATGTGAGGGTTTATGCTTCAGTTAGTGAACGACGCGAAACCAACAAACATTAAAGAATGTTAAGACCAGCCAATATGCACGGTTCAAGGAGATTTACGCTTAATCGAACATCCCTTTAATATAGCTTTTGCCGTTTTTGAAATATTCTAAAGGGGCTACGAGTATTCTGGTCTAGAAGCTTGAATTTCAGGTAATTTTTTAAGTGTCGTAAAAAAAAGGCAATTAATATTTTTGCTATCCATTTTTTACTAGTTATTTGTTAATTTTAGAAGTGTATCTACAGAAAAAAATTAAAAACTAAAAAAAGTAAAAAATTTCAAAAATTATGAGCTGACGAAGTGGGGGGTCTCTAAAAATTTCCACGTGACCATACCCATGATTTCAACCCTCCTAGATAGATATATATTCATATATACATACAATATATAAATGATCAGGATGACGAAACTAGTTGAAATCCGGATGTTTGCCTGACCGTCGGTCTGTGCATGCTGTCACTTGAGTAAAAATTGCGATATCGTAATGAAACTTGATACACGTGCTTCTTGGTAAAAAGGAAAAGGTAGGGACGAGTACCTAGATGAGCGTAATTGAGTCACTGTGATGCCAACAAAACGCCATTAAACGAAAACCTATAAAGTGCCATAAGGAAGCATTAAATTAAGACATAGAACTTAAATTTAGCTCAGAGGATTGAGGTAGCAAGGAGCTTCTTTGGGATGTGTGTCGAAAATGGGTTGAGTCTGATCAATACTTCCACTAGTCATGGGGGCTAGTGTAAAGAACTTGAAAAATTGAGAAAGCATGTTTTTCTAATGACGACACATTTTTGTACTTAAAATGACAATAAGCGGATGAAAACTTGCCCTAGACTCCATATATCTACTAAACCGCACGTACATGAAGGTATTACCCCTTCTCTAATCTTTGCAAGCTGCAAAAGTCTGAAATGTTCGGTTATACCCGAACTTAGCCCTTATTTACAGCTGTTGACAACTAATTAGCAACTCTACATAGTTTGAAGTAAATGATATTATTTTCCAATAAATCACTTATTTTTACTGTTTTTTCACTAATTTTATTGAAACTTACGTTAAACTTAAAGTCTAATAGTAAACATTTTAATTAAAAATTATTTTTTTTTGAAGATTTTAACAAAAATGTGTAGAATCAACGATTTGAGTGCGACAGCTAATTAGAAACGAAAATATTTTATAAGCAAAAAATACTGTTATTAAAAAAATTGCTTACTTTCAGTTAGTATTCTGTTACTTAACCCTTTTACTTTAATACTGCTTCACATCATCAAAGAGGACACCCATATTTGTGATATTTTTGGTATCTACAGCGTTTTTGACATCAGGCCAGATGTGTTCTCTTCAGGCCACTCCAAAATATTCATGGAATTTTCAACAAAAAACACACAAAAGTCAACTATCCCGTATGTTTTGGATTGTTATTTTGTTGGAATTTCCATATAACAGGCAAATTCCTCTTTAGTCCATGGCAGAATGACATTTTTTTGAATGCCGACGTATTTCTCCTTTTTTAAAATTACATCAATCGTATGGAGCGGACCTACACCATTCCAGGAAAAACATTCCCACACCATGATTGATCCTTTAATACTTCACTACGTGTGAAACATAGCGAGGATCAAATTCTTGATATATTGGTCGGCGAACATACCTTCGACCACCAGGATCTATGCGATTAATTTTGGTTACATCGCTCCAAGCAACATACTGCCGTTGATTTGTTGTCCAAGATCAATAAGAGTTGGAAAAGTCGACGTGTTGTTAACTTTGAATTTTAGTCAAAAGTGGTTTCCTGGGCGCTGCCCTACCATGAAGTCCGAATTCGACCAAACGCCGGGCAACTGTACTCTTAGATAATTGGACATTGTATTCAGTGGAACTCTTTTTTGTGTCTCTTCGCGAGATAGTATTAATTCTGTGGTCTATTTCTGTTGAATATTTGAGATTTTTTCTTTGCTGGTAACCTTGGAAATATTTTTAAAATTCTGTATATGCTGAAGGGCATTGAAAACAATTTTTTGGCCTGATTCAAAATTTCTTTGTACGTCTTCCAGACTGACGCTTTTTCTCATTAAAAAACTTTAATAATACATTTTAATATATTTTAAACCACAACTTTGAAACACATCCTTACCAGAAATCAATAATATTATTAGTAAAAATTAGCACCAGAAAGAATTTTAAGTGATGTGACACTTAATTCACCTTCTTTATCGTAACGCATTTATTATTTGGGAAAAAATTAACAGAACTTCGACTGCGTAACTACAAAACTGAGCGAGTTTCGTAGTACATAGAGTAACACAAACAATGCAAGGCTTTTCTTCTTCTTCTTAATTGGCGTAGACTCCGCTTACGCGATTATAGCCGAGTTACAACAGCGCGCCGGTCGTTTCTTCTTTTCGCTACGTGGCGCCAATTGGATATTCCAAGCGTAGTCAGGTCCCTCTCCACCCGGTCCTTCCAACGAAGTGGAGGTCTTCCTCTTCCTCTGCTTCCCCCGGCGGGTACTGCGTCGACCACTTTCAGAGCTGGAGTGTTTTCATCCATCCGGACAACATGACCTAGCCAGCGTAGCCGCTGTCTTTTAATTCGCTGAACGCTGACCATAAATCTTTCGCAGAACTTTTCTCTCGAAAACTCGCAACGTCGACTCATCAGTTGTTGTCATCGTCCAGGCCTCTGCACCATATAGCAGGACGGGAATTATGAGTGACTTCTAGAGTTTGGTTTTTGTCCGTCGAGAGAGGACTTTGCTTCTCAATTGCCTACTCAGTCCGAAGTAGCACCTGTTGGCAAGAGTTATCCTGCGTTGGATTTCCAGGCTGACATTGTTGGTGGGGTTACGTGAGAGCCAAGTCGCGAGTGCGACGACTGTTTGTTTGATGACAGGAGATATTTCGTCTTGCCCTCGTTCACTGCCAGACCCATTTTCTGTGCTTCCTTATCCAGCCTGGAGAAAGCAGAACTAACGGCGCGGGTGTTGAGGCCGATGATATGAATATAATCTTTTAGGAATATAAATAACGGTATACCAAAACATTTAACATTATACTAATCAGCACCTAACAAAAAGGGAGCGTTTCTAATTAGCTGCACTTGTTAATAAGTGTAAGTAACAAAATTTTTGATGTTTTACATTACAAAAATTATTATTGGAAAACTAAATGGGTGCAAAACCATCTATATAAATTGAGCAATGACAATGAAAGGGCGGCATGTCGGTCAGTAATTCCAGCATTACGCGAAAGTATGACCTAAGCGCAAGCTACATGTAGACAGGAGAGATTCTAGCTTACATGTAGTTTAATTAGACGCTATCACCGACGGACAGACATTAGGAAATCAATATCTTTCAATAGTAGGACAAAGTATTTCAATATTTTCTCAAACGTATAATATAATGTAGAGCTTTCTTCTGTTGAAAAAGAGTTATGATGCCCTTAATTGCCATATAACAAGCAGTTAAGTACTCTCAATCAGATAACTCCTATTTGGGAATGAAATTTTAATTTTAAAACTGGATAGTTCGTTTATTTGTAAATTTCATTGATTTCATACTGATAAACTACCGTACAATTTACATAACACATTAATCAGTTTTGCGACATTCACATTTACATAATACCAATTTCAAGAAATATACACGTATTTTAAAATTTACTGCATACATAAACATATTTGAGGTTGGAGTTTGTCGAAGCAAACATATCGTACATTTGTAGGTTAGAAAAATTTACATTGGTTGCGCTAAAATAGTATTGTTTGTGTAATTTATAAGATACACATTTCTAACCACTGACTTCATCAACATTCCCAATTAACGTTTCGATGCGAAAATCTTTCGCATTGTTGTGCTTTGTGGACCTAACATTATCATAATCGAAAGGTATTATCGTTGGCTTGTAAGATTCCTCCTCGCTATACTTAATGGCCGGCAAAGCTGCTTCCTTAAGGCCCGCAAAGCTGTGATTGCTTTTATGCTGCTCTGCGAAGGTCGCGCCGGCTGTTGAGCTATTCGAAATTTCCGAGTTTTCAAATAGTAAAATGTACGGAGAAGTTCTTTTAAATTGGCAGCACTGTCTTTTCCGACTTCTTCGCCTTCCAACTGCGGATCTAGTCTATTATTTGTACAAACGCTATCAATTGAGTCTGATATGTGGGAGTCATGTTCGTTGGAACTTTCGACATCGATTCTATCACAGGACAAATCATCGCTTTCATCAAACATATTGGACTCTTTGTATTGAAGTAAATTACTACAATCATTATTTTGCTCATCGATAAAACTTGCGGCCGATCCGACGACTGGGTGTATTCTAGTGTACTTGTCCTGAATAGTATCTTGCTTTTGGATATCGTCCATTACACTAAGGACGTTTGCGTTTTTTCTCATAAATGAAACATTTTGACAAATCGTGTCGAATTTTTCGTTGTTCGGATAGCCGAGGGCATCCGCACCTGCGAAAAAGTTGAACTTTTTCTCTTCCCGTCGCGCTGCATCGAAAACATCCGTTGGTGCATGCAACATATCGAAGCAATCACGATTATTGGCAAAATTTGCAACATTAAAATGAACTGGCACTAACGGAACCGGTTTTCTTATCCAAAATGGTGAAATCGATCCGAAAACAGCTGGAAAGGGGAATCTCTGCATAGCGGGCGGCCGTTTGTAACGCTTTCGTCTTCTTAGAAAACTTCCATTGTCGAACATATCTTCGGCTAGTGGATCCAATGTCCAGAAATTGCCTTTACCTGGGTTTCCAGGTTCGCGTGGAACTTTAATAAAACAATCATTTAGACTCAGATTGTGACGAATGGAGTTTTGCCAAGCAGGAAACTTCTCCTTATAGTATGCAAACCTGAAATGGCGTGTAAAATGTTAATTATTTAAATATAAGTGTTTATTTATTGATTTTATATTCTTGCAATGAAATTTAGAAACCGTGTTTTTCCAACAACGGCGCCTCTTTGTGCCTAAATGGGGTGAAAACTGTCCCTAGACCCCATATAACTTATTAACCTTATGCCCCTGAAGATATTTCCCTGCCTTTGATAGTTGCAAATGGAAAGAGTATGCACGGTTACACCCGAACTTAGCCTTTTTACTTGATTTACCGTGCGATTCTGTACTGTGATACTGTCTCAAGTCTCTAAATTTGAGATTTTGAGTTAGAGACAATTTTTGAGACTTGAGACGATTTTGCTATTCTGTAAGTGACAGTCACAAAATATATTACATTTCATTATTCAGAGATGTTTTTAAATTTGAATGAAAATAAATATGTCGATAATAAATATTAAATTTTCTATAACATCGTCAAAAAACATAATTATCAATAAAAATAAAAATATATGTTGACTTTGTTTCATAATATTTACGAAATTTATGTAAAATTGATTTATTTGTAACCTTTTCGTTTTTGAGTTGCTTACAAAATAGAAAATAACTACAATCGATTAATATCTGTGATGTTCTCTATTCAGTATATTCAAAATGGCAGACAAGAGTTATTTTTGGTTTTGTGACCTGCTAATTACCAGGTCTCAAGTTTGAGTCAATATTTTGAGACTAACGCTAGAGACTGTTTAGTGAATAGTAACTAGTCACAAATTGAGATTTTACCTCAAAATGTCTCAAATAGAGACTAGAGACTGGTTTCAGAATCCCGCTATTATTATACTCTCGCAACATGTTGCACATAATAGTTTTGTTAACTTATTGATTGTATGTATCACTGTGATACAGCACAAGTCTCTAAAATTGAGACTTTAAATTAGAGACAATTCTTGTGACTTGGGACGATTTTGCAATTCAGTAAGTGAGAGTCACAAAAATGTCTCAATTGAGAACGAACAGGTATAATCAGCTCTTACATTTCATTAATTGAGAGTTGTATTGTATTTATACTTGAATGAAAGTAAATACACTCGTGGCCACGCAAACCTTACCACTCTAAATTTTCAAGTGTTATGCATATTTGACATCATTTTATAACGGTACTTTTTGCGGTATAGAATTTTTTTATTTAGAAAGAAGTTAGATGACATGTTATTAATCAAAACTATGAAGAATTAAAAACAAAACACATTCACCTATAGATAAATCAATTGAAGGATAGTGAGCTTTACAAAATGAGCTCGAAATGTAAGAGACTGACATACGATGAAAAAATTATATATTTTATTTTTTTAATTTAATTTCATTTACATTATATTTGAAATTCACATTTTATATTATTTTGTTTAAATTGAAATACGAAGTTTAGTAGGTGTATCACTTTAAAACAATAAAATCGGCCGCTTTTGTATAAGCACAGAAAAGCTAATTTGTGTTTTACTCATATTACAAACTATAATTATAATTAAATAATATAATTTAGTTTACTTTTGCTTACTAAAAACATAAAAAAGACATCAAAATTGAAGAAAATCTCGAACGAACGTAAGAGTCCGAAAAAAATTTAAGAAAGTATAGTGGTAAGGTTTGTGTGGCCACGAGTGTATGTCGGTAACAAATACTTAATTTTCTATTAACTAGTCAAAAAGCTTAATTATCAATAAAAATAAAAATATTTGCTTACAAAACGTAAAAAAAAGATATTCACAATGGCAAACAAGCGTTTTTATTTAGTTTTGTTACTAAATACTAGATACTGTGTTGTGAACAGTCACAAATTGAGAATTTAGCTCAAAATGTCTCAAATAGTGACTTGAGACTGCTTAGAGAATTGCGCTATAAAACTGATCGAGATAGATATTGAGCTAAATTTACAAATATAAATGATCAGCATGACAAGAAGAGCTGAATTCTGAGACACTTTTCGCTCGCTCATCGTGCAAGCAATAAATTGAGTAAAAAAAGATAATTTGATGAAACTTGGTATGTATATTCTTTGACTCCCAACGTGGTTGGTACTGCAATGGGCAATATCGGACTACTGCCATTCCCACCAATTGCCGTTCATCGAAAACCTTTAAAGTGCCATAACTAAGCCAGAAATTATGATAAAACAAGTGAGGAGGAGCTTAGTTCGGGTGTAACCGAACAAGAATCAAGCCGGGAAATTGTTTTAGTGCTATGATAATTGTCGAAATCGGATCATAACTTTTGAAGAACCCAGACATCAAATAACTGGATCCCAGTGCATTTGACTGATTTTAGCTTCATTTTGTCATTTATAAGCTCACAGAATGCTACAGTATAATTCGATAAAACATTTAGTGACATAACTGATGGATCAAATAAGCCACAAATAACTTTGTTACAACAGAGAGGAACAGCATATGTATTTTATGTACGGTAACTCTCATCCATAACCCAAGTATGCTGAATTTAACCCCCAAAAATTAAAAATAAATATTTCCGCGTCTGCTTTGTACGATGGTGACCAATGTCTGGTGACTTGATTAAAAACTTGGAATTCCGCTCTTGTCGGTGTGATTTTTGAAGGTGTACTGAATCGAAAGTATATAATTGAGCGATCTAAGTTTTTTTTGTACAGTAACAATGCTGGTACAATAGAGATGACACGCTGGCAAACTTTTGGCGTGGTAATCAAACAGCCGCTAAACACACACTAATTGATATATAGTAGGAGATCACATGGACAAATGCTGCATCAATCTGCGAAAAAAAAACATTTATAAATTCGGTTTGTGCGCGAAGTTTAAGTGGATTAGTCCGAGTCAAATTTGATCTTGAGGTAAATACATGATACAAGCAGGTCTCATTTTTCCTGAGATATTAAATTTCATCTTTAAGTTGGAGGCCCCAATTGATTTCATCAATTTTCTCGCAGTATGAGGAGATGCTAGAACGGCTTGTTCTTGGAAAAGTTGTTCAATATAGCTTTTTTAGGTTTGTTAGATTTACTATATACTTTAAACCGATTAGCGGATGTGACCACGTCAAATTTTAAAAAGTTTTAAACCGCAGATGACAATCCATGATTTGGTGCCCGCTTAGCAACTTGAAAATATCTTGACTTGCGGCTAAGTTATAGCAATTTATAGCTGTTTTCTTTCCTTTTTCTTTTAATTGCCGTAAAACGATTAAAATTCGACCTATAGAATACCACTCAATTCATCGTCGATATATTTATATGTCGTTTAAAATGCCCCAACTTGGATGTTAAGCTGTGAGCTTGAATTTTTATCAGTATTGAATATCATGTACCATGTTCATGGTACCGTAAAATTCACACAATTTCCTTTAGCACTTTTCAAATTTAATTGATACCGTGTGAGCTTCGATTACAAGTTATCGAAAATGGTTCATGGTAGTCGAAAATTTCATGCATTAAAGTAAAACATCCCTCGCCCATATCGAAGAAATACGTTTCGTTATCACATCTTCAAGAAATTGAATACACTGGTATAAAATTTTGAATGTACTAAACAATAATATGTGAATGAAAGAAATTTTCTTGTGATATCAAAACAAATGTTTAAAAATATAAATATGAGCTACATTTAGAGGAAATATTAATTAATATCGTCATATTATGAGTATCGTCAATGTTTGTCTTTCGGAACCAGAAGAAAAAAAGAATTTCAGAACCGTTCAATTATTTTGAGCTTTGGTGAATCCTTGCCTTGATTTAAAAATGTTGGCTGAAATTAATGCCTTGTTGGGTTATCACGGAGTGAAAAACCATGTTTCAATGCGTCGCTTATCAAATCTTCATAAATTAACCGACAAACTAAAAGTTGCCTTTATTTTGTTGATCTTTTACTGGAGCCTTTCCAAGGTCTTGTTTGAAAATGAGTCTTGTTTGAATAAGTGAAACTTTTAATAACGGAAGAAAATAATAACAACTATTTTGTTTTATTATTTCTTTGCCTTCGATTTCTTTGATTTGAGAAAAACAGCAGTTTCAAAATCCACACTAGGGAATGCTTTAGTTTTGACTAACACTCTGTATATTATGAGCGAAGGAAGCAACGCAAACTTACGTGTGTTCTAAGTCAATCTAAAGTTAACAAAACATTAATAACAAATTTGTTCAGCTATATATGCCATTCTCTTCAAATTATAATATTTATTCTAGAAAATTAAAAGTAATATTCGATTTTTATACAATACTCTTTTTTTTTAAGATAGCGAACGATAAGATTGACAAACATGGTTTTGAACCATAAGTTATCAGACAAAGAGTTCTGGAAGTCTTTTACAGACTATCGTTGTCAAAAGGAGCTTCTAACGCTTAATTGAAATTTTACTTTGCAATCTGGTCTATTACTTTAATTTGGGTTGTGTGGTTTCTTACCTTGACATAATAAAATCACAGATGCCACTTAGTGTGAGCTTTTTATGCGGCGATTGGAGGATGGCCATTGTGATCAGGGCAATGTATGAATAGGGCGGTTTGACCAGCGGTGCACATGTGGAATTGTCGTTGGTACTACTATTACTGCAACCACTGCTGGAGCCCGATTTTTCCTCCGCCAAATTAGCTGCAGATGTCATCGTTAACGGAGGTGAAATTGAGCGGTGTGTACTGGAGGCGGGTCTTAACTTTTGACGGGGCGGAGAAAGCTGCAGTCGACTGTGGTGATGGGCGTTGCTGCAACCAATTGCAGAATCCACTGAGGTATGCATACCCAATACTATATTTGTACGACAAAGAACTCAGGCGAACATTGGAGAGTTTAATTTAAATTTATTATTAATTACTTCTTTTTTAGATGAAACAATAACGGTTGCGTCTTTTAAGCGATTTAAATATAGTAATTTGGTTTTTATTATTCATATTCTTTGCACAATTTTCTTTGACTTTCTTTATATTCATCATTCTTTCTTCATTAATTTTTCACTTAATATGCATACTTGTAAGTTGCTGCATACATTTCGTCACAAATCATTTTTTTTTTGTTAAGGCATACATCTCCTAAAGAAAATCAGTCACTTTCGAACTTTTGGAATTACAGTTTTTCGTAGGAACTAATTTGATTTGGCATACATATTTACATATTTTAAAATGTCATTTGCATTTGATTATATTTTATGTTTATTTCACCATTAAATGTTAATTTAATTTAAATTAGGGACGATTCGTTCGATTTCCGTTCAATTCAGTCCGACAGTTTCTGCGATAGTGTCGTCTCGACAAACCGTTAATAATGTCCGCCGCAAAATGTGTTTTAACTAGCATTAAAAGTAAACGTATCCGCCGCTTGTCTGATTTTACGCGAATCCTTTTAGCAAATGTTGCCTGAACTACAACGAAAACGAAACTTTTTCGCCAGACTCTTTTTTCTGGCTTTTCCTGCTGTTTTGCTTCACGCTTTACATAACCAAACATTTATTTATCACAAAACCACTGATGCTTCTATCAGCTTTTGTCAGCGTTCCGATGTTTATGCAGCTCGAATAATTCTGATTCCGTTTCGACTGCCGCGTCTGCCACGCTCCATCCTCAACTAACCATACCTTCCCCTGAACCATCGCCTACACCGTTGCCATTGTTACGAGTGCCGTAGAGAAGGAACGCATATGGTCATCGTGTGCGAATGAAAGAGCGAAGAGATATGCGGCACGTATGCGCGTGCACGTCAGACAAGTCGTAAGCTGCTATGTGTCAGGGGCGACGGGGTGAATAAAGAAATCACTCGAATAGGATGTGGCGTTCGTTATCATTTACACGATATGGCTCACATACACAACCACTCACACATATATACATATATTCCGTAGAAGTGAATGACAGAAGGGATGAAGGCTGAGATTGGGATGTAAACAAATATTTTGAAGATGTGCTTGGTATAAGCTCAGTGGAGAATAAACGCCGCAAACAAGGAAAAGGGCAATGACGGGCTACATCGAGTCGGACGAAACGAATGGGTGAATGTGTATGTGCATGTTTCTTCACCTATGTTTGTGTGCAACAATAGCTAAACATTAGAAAATGGTGGCACACCAAAAGTAGATATTCGTATTGGTATTTGTATGACTGTGACTATGAGAATGAGAAATTTGTTATGTTTCTTCATTGTATGTTGTTTCAATATTGGGGTGATCTGATGAGATTCGCCAAATGGGAAGAGAGATTATTTTTGTTGTTTGGCTCGTTGGCATGATGATGTTATTGGCACTCAGCCTGGCTATGGACTTATATATGTACAAACATAAGTTAGCAAACACAATAAATAAAATTGGTGTACTGTACACGAATACCTTTGAAGATTGACGTGTTTTTCACTTAATAATTTTTCATTATGTCGAACACATCAAGTACGTATGTACATATGTATGTATGTTAATGCCGCTTTATCAATACGTCTATGTGTACATTAGTAGTACTACATATGCATATACCAAATTAAATATATGTACGTCGCATTTATGAATGTACATATGTACATACATACCTACATACACATCTACGTACATACATACATATGTATCTGCGATTGTGTATAAGTGGCACCTCAAACTTTCGGGTATAAATAATTGGAAAATGTAATAAATTACTTATTTCTGCGTGTCAACTTGCGAATAAATCTTTAAATTCGAATATTGCAAGCATTATTAAACATATTATAGAAAATATCGCAATAAGTAATAAATACGCAAAACAGATCAATTAAGTACTAATTTTCTTTGTTGCGTTGGAACTCATGTATAACTTTTGTTTCGTTACTTGTCCGTTAGGCAATGGATTAGAATAGCAAATGGAGGACGTTTACATCAAAGTACCACAGGAAGACTTTGTGGGAATTCTGTTTAAGATGGAAGCTACATACAAATGCGAACATGAAAAAAGCAGTGCTTATGGCAGTTTTGAATAAAGCCGTATATAAGTATCATACTAGTGGATCCGGCCGCGCGTTGCTGTGCTATACATTTTACACTATTACTCATATAATAAACTATTCAATACTGCGAAAATTTTATTTATGAATAAAGAAGAAAACGTTTTTGCCGGTATAAGAAATAATATAAGGAATTGTACTTGAGGTTTAATTTTGAATGTGTTCATAGAAATAAATTTCATTGGAAAAAATAACGAGTTTTTCTTTCTCGAGTTTTCTCAATTTCTGGTTACAAGCCTTTCTGTCCAGTTAATAGAGTTTTAATAAACATCAACAATGTGCATGGTTAATGGACATGTCCACTTAATAGAGCGTCCATTTAATAGAGCTTGCACTGTATTTTTTATTTACGAATTGTTTTTACTATCCTATCTTCTAAGTTGGTTCGAACCGGACACAGTGTACTAAATTTTACTAAAATCGGTTTAGGAGTCCATCGCGGACAAACAACGTGACACGTACTTTTTATATATAAAGATTAAGCATCTAATAAAATAAAAGTTTTTTCTTTAAAATGATCTGATTATACAAAATCCGTATAGGTACTGGTCGCAGTTGTACATACATATGTATGGTAAGTATGGAGTATCTTAAATCAGTTTGTTTATGGAATCTTCTAGAAGGCATACATATGTATGTTGACACAATATTCAGTCCGGATAGATGATAGTGCCGTATTGTCTGAGATGGTTAACGGCTATTTCTGTTAGTTAATTTTAGATTACTTACATATGTTTACAAAGCTTATAAATACCTGGAAGGTAACTTTCATTAGCCCTATTTTCAAAAGTCATTAGTCAACTGTACTGCACGTTAGCCGCGATTCTTTCTTTTTTACTCTATATACGTACATATGTACATATAATTCCGTGTAGTATTCAATACTACTATATAAGAGCATAATGGGTTGTCAAAAAAGTCTTGCGGTATTTTATTGAATTTTTTTTTTTATTGAAATTGAAATGAGTTTTTGATGACTCGTACCCAGCTCTTGACCGATGCTACGGCTGCTACTATGCCGGTCTCTTTCGACCAATTCAGCGATTTTATCGCAATTTTCGACAACAGGCCTTCCGGAGCGTGGCGCATCTTCGACCACCTCTACACCAGAACGAAAACGTTGAAACCATCGTTGTGCGGGGTAATGGAAACTGTATGGGGTCCATAAACTGCACAAATTTTATTGGCGGCTTGAGATGCATTTTTGCCTTTATCGTAGTAGTACTGTAAAATATGCTGCATTTTCTCTTTATTTGCTCCATGTTTGCGACGCAATAACTCACGAACGACTTAAAAGAAACGACAATCAATCAAACACGTGTTAGCGCGTGAAATGAGCTTTCCAAAGGTATAGCATGACCCGATACGACGAATAAAACAAGAACTACGCGCTTTCAGCGCCAACTAGCGAAAACACCGCAAGACTTTTTGGACAACCTAATGTTTCAAACTCTCTGAAAGTAAAATTGTTTTCGTAAATGAGTGTAGTCAAATTATTGCTATAAACAAGTTTGGAAGGGTTAAGTTCAGGTCTAACTAAGGTCAAGAGAAGATTTGGATTTATTACATTCCTTTCAATATTAAAATAAAATACGATCAAGAAGATATTTCACTTAATTTGACCGAAAGATAGCTTGCGCAGGCTGGGGTAGTTAGTCCTATTGCGGCACCAGACTATATTCAATCCAAGATTATATCCTCACATTTTGCGTGAATAGAATCCAGTTTTGACATTATTTCCAGAAAAGAATATATCCATATTCTAATAATAAATCTCACAGATTGACCGATATCTTCGGTTAAAAGTCAGCAATATAGACAATGGATCAAACATTCGGTATCTGAGGGTTAAAATAGGCTATGGTTCGATTTTGAAACCCGCGATTTCCGGAGTTCCACCTTTCTCGTCATGTTGATCAATTTGATATACATATTAATATCTATATAATTCTATATCTACTGGTTAATAAATAGATAAATATATTAGGGATATGGAGGCTAGACCGATTACATATTTAGTACAAAACCACACTGAGTTTAAAAAAACATGTCTATCTAATTTGAATAACATATCACTCATATTGACAGTATAAATGGTATAAAGTTCATCAGAAGAATAGCAAAATTCCTGAATTAAAATCATTAAAAGTTTTATTTCAAAAATCACGTTATAACGATTATACAATAAGTTTTACGGTTTCCTTCACCAATAATGAGTAACTTTGATAAATTTTATGATCATGTCTCAAAATAATCATTATTTTGGAGCAAAAAAATAAAAGTCATAAATAGCCGAGAAGCCAAATGAAGTCTTGTAGACGATTATCGTAAACTTAATAAAGTTATTCAATTATTAATATTGAAGAAATTCTATGTAAACTAGGAAAATGACAATATTTTACGACTATATGTCAAGCAACAGGATTTCATCAGATTGCAACTCAGATAGTAGACAGTTATAAATCAGTCTTTAGAAGGTAGATATAATGAATTTCTTCGAATGCCGTTTGAGCCGAAGACAGCCTCTGCGACATTCCATAAATGCGTGCAAATTTCCTTAAATAAATTTTGCACGCAAATTCTTGCCTTCACGCCTTACTATTACCAGGTAGAGATGCTTTCCTAGTTTTATTAACACTCTATAGAAATCTATAGAAAGTTCGAAATTTATACAAGGTCTGTCGCAAAAGAAACAGAACTTTTTAAATATAACTGTTTCTGGTGGCGCCACCTATTGGTGGGTATAAGAAATAAAAAGTTTGATCTCTTGTTGACATTTCGTAAAAAATTTAAGACAATTGGATAACTACAATCGATGTTATCGATCAAAAAGTGACAGCAGCTTTTGGTCATCGGTCGTAAATGCAAAGAGCAAATATTAAATTTTGTTTTAAACTTGGGAAAACGTTTACTGAAACGTTTCAAATGAAGAAAAAAGTTTATGGTGATCAGTGCCTATCCCGCAGTAATGTACATGAGGGGTTTAAGCGATTCCAAGAAGGTCGTGAGGACCTCTGTGACGATTAGAAGTCGGTCGTCTTCAGAAGTCAAAAATAAAGACAATGCTGATTTGTTTTTATGATTCCGAGGGTATTGTACACCGAGAGTTCGGCCCACCTGGCCAAACGATTAATGCTGTGTTTTACCTTGGTGTTATGAAGCGTCTTTTGTCACGCATTCGCCGTGCTCGACCACAATACCGTGAGGCAGGGTCCTGGCGCCTGTTGCACGATAATGCGCCGTGTCATCGGTCGACGCTTGTCACTGATTTTTTGACAAAAAACTCCATATTAACCATTAATCACTCACCCTACTCACCTGACCTGGCACCCTGTAATTTTTACCTATTTGGAAAATTTCATTTGCCCATGAAAGGACACTGGTTTAAGGACATTTCATTTTCAATATTCTCAAGAGCATTCCGAAAAATTACCTTAAACACTCATTTGAAATGCTAATTGACTTTTTTTTCGTAGAAAGTTTGGTTGCTTTGACTTCAGTAGTGCAGTTTGCATCTTAATTTAACATTTTGCTCATCTACGTCACCAATCTCCCTTGCGTACCAAAGAACAGGTGTACGAAATACACAAATAATCGTTTTCACAGGCGGATAGACAGTCACTCACGAAGTCTTGGTAGAAATACGTAACCTCGATGAAATCACAACTAAAGAGCACATTGCCGAGTAAGTAAATGAGTTGAGCAATTTTAATAAAAACTCGATTACGTACATTAGATAAGTAAGTGAGGATTACACCGCGACCTATAGTCTAGTGTGCTTTCTCCTAAGTCACAACGTCTCAACCAGCGGCATACTTAGGAACCCAAAGTGCCGTGGTAAGCCTACCCGCGTTGCAGGCAAGGATATTTGTTGATGCATACAGGATAAAAATAGGTTGGGTAGTGTGCAGAATAGGGGTGAAGCAAAATCTCAAGAGGGCGCAAAGTCTTGGAGGCGGTAAAACGATCTTCGCTGTTTTCTAATATTCAGAAAAATACTTCAACAAATTTTTTTACAAAATTTATTATAAAAGATAAAGAGTTGTACACTCTCCAAATTTTCAAATATGGTATTTAAAAACTCCAATTCGGGCAAAAATTCCTGCAAATTGTGTCAAAAGTGTACAAGATATAGGGCGAAAATGGGCTTTTTCTATGGCTTTTAATAAGATTTAAAATTAAATCTACTATCAATTTCCTCAAAAACTGTATTGTGAGAATTTTGGAACGTCAGAATATAGAATATAGAAATTTATATACTTAATATCGAAGATATTTTGTAAAAATTCACTTTTGTTCGAACCACCTCATGAAACTTATAGGTAGGTAGATAAAGGGGGGCGGCAGAACATCCTTGGCCCCGGGCGCCCGAAGTTGTAGCTACGCCACTGAAAACATGTTCCGCCATTTTCATTGAGTTCGCCCAAATATTAGCAGATACATATATCCAGCTTAAACTCACCCATAAGTTCGAAAACCTTTATAAATGTTTAAGTTTATATGTTAAGTAGAAACCTTGTAGTTTAGTAAAAAAAAAAAGATTATTTATAGTTCGACTTAACCCGACACTAAAACAAAAACACTAATTTCTAAAAAATTAAAAAAAAAAAATGTTTAGTGTGTGTGTGATTCATTGTTTTCCCAAAAAAAAAACAACAACGAAATAATACATTACCTAAATTAATCTTTATATCATTAATATTAAATACATACCATGTTGTTCAGAATCCATAAAAAATATTTTCCAGAATTCACTTCAAGCAACACAAAAAACAACTTGCAATTTCGAGAAGAATAGAGAGTATCGCGAAAAAGGACGTGCGTACTGAACGAAGTCTAGGTAGCGGGCTGAAGGTCAATAATTTAATCGGTTTATTGTAGTACGGTAGTTCCAAGTTTTGTACCAAAGTAAAAAGTCAGTAAAAAATATGGCCACGAGCTGTCAAAATCACGTCATTCCTATTTTTAGACGTTGTTCGGTATACTATACCCTAGTTTACAGTAATTTTGCGACAATGATGTTAGTCGCTGTGTGTTGCTAATTTTGGATTGCTAAAATGAAAATGATAGTAAAAACTTTCTAACACGCTCCTGAAAAGAGCCCTTTTCTTTTTCCCATACAAACGAATGAATGCTGTTAGTAACGCTAATGCTCGAGAACAGCTGAACCAATTTTGATGAAATTTTCAGAGGTTGTTCGCTGTGGATCGAGGCAAGTTTAGAAATAAAAAGATTGTATGCTTTTCGTGAGGAAAAGTCGGAAAGTTGGACAATTCCAAAAAAATAACTTTTTTTCATACAAAAAATTTTTTATCAACTTTTTTCCTTTTGTTTTTCAATTGTCAAATTTGTCGTTTGCTTTTTTTATTCCGGTTATTCAAAAAAAAAATTATTGAAATTTATTCCGTGAAAACGTTATGTGTGTTTCACACAAAGTGCTCAATTGCAGATTGAAATTTGTTACGATGCCACGAAGAGGTCGCGTTCGTTTTGGCATCAACATACATAAGTATGTACATATATTGACAGCCCATGGCAGATGACCGAGTATTCCCAGGATGCAATGACATACGAATGAAATTATGGATCGCGGGCAATCAGAAAGCGATCGTCACGATGTTAGAGGATAACTTTTCAAACAACAGTTGCGATGTTTTGTAAACTTTATCTTAAAGCAACGTATATGTGGTGCTGTTAGATGCTGGATGTACTCTGTTGAGTTGCAAAAGAGAGGTTTGCCGCACGAACATATTCTTCTTTGGATGGTGGATGGTGGTTACACCAAATCAGATTGATGAAATCATTTCTGCGGAAATTCCTGATCCGGAGATAGAAGCAGAATTATACGAAACCAATTTGGTTCATGTACCTTACGGACATCACAATACCACTTCGGTTTGTATGTCTGACAATAAATGTACGAAACACTATCCAGGTGCTTTTCTTTCGGAAACACAAACTAGAAATGATGGATATCCAATGAATCAGCGTCGCTCAACAGATGACAATGGCAGAACATTTAGCATTCAATTTAGAGGCGTGAATATCGAAGTTAACGACACATCGAAGTCGACAACATATGGATCGTACCATATTCGCCACTGTTGTCTAATTCACATTCAAAAGTCTTGCCAATGTTGCGTATTGCAGTTTGGTGTAATCGATAAAATACGTGTGTAAATACGTCACCAAAGGAAGCAACATGGCGGTTACTGATCTTGAACGATACGGTCGATACGTAAACTGCAATAAAGCGCTTTGTATGATATTTACTTTTGCGATTCATGAACGTTTTCCGACTGTTGTTCGTCTCGCAGTTAATTTGGAGACCAAATAGTCTATTTCAACACAGAGAATACAGTACAGACAGAGAAAACACCCCCTGCAACAAAATTAAAATTTACAAGTTTTTTCTCAACTTTCGTCAGTGAACCTTTTGCGAGAACTTGCTCTATTCAGAAATATCTTGATATTATACATACAATTACAATTACAATTGCTGGAGTTTCCATGATAATCACTGGTAGATGAAGTTCGCACACTTTTCGCGATGATCAGCCATCAAATTAGCGTCAATTATGGAATACCGAACAAAAATGACATTGCCGAAGACATTTTATCGTATTCGCTAAGAATTGGAAATGGGTAAATTCGGTTGATACTTCCGGTGGTTTGATATCAATTCCATCTTCCCTTTACCAATTCACCAAAGATGAACTTATCACGAATATTCGGACATTGGACAAATTATCGTAACTACAATTCCTTAAGTGCACACGCAATGTTAGCTGCCAAAAATACCGATGTTGTTGACTTAAATGATGGGAACAGAAGTCGCATAAAGAGCGTCCATTGACTTACTTGCGTTTGAAAGAAAGAAAACGAGGATATTGTAGAAACACGGTACAAATATCATCACCACAAAAGAGGAAATAAGAAAAATACCTTGGAATAATGGCAAGTGCGTTGGGAGCAGGGACGTCACGGTAGATGGACGACCAGGCTAATCAGCAACATAAAAGAGTAGTCTAACAGGAATCATGGTGAGGTGGATTTCTATACTACACAAATGTCTATATAAAATAAATTTTTCAAATGCATAAGCTGGCAAAAACAGCGAAATAGGCTCCACAATCAGGTCGGGTCCTTGAATGAGGGCATCATAACTGTCATGATTCAAAACGACGAAAACTGGAAAAACATGAAAAATTGTAGAGAAAACGTACTACAAGTAAAAAACGGGACCTGGACGCAGATAATCACATGTAAATATGAAGACGAGAAATATGGAACGCCACCCTGAAGTAATGTGAAAGCGGTACGTTGTTGTAGTAGAGCACAGGGCCCCACTGAGAGCTCCAGCCCAGAAAGGATTTGTCGTTGATCTTTCCCTTCTCTCCTTCTCTGGAAATAAAATAGATAAATATTTTAAAAATTCTCGCCGGAAATGAAAGTTGAAAATCACTAAATTGGGCATTAAACTAAGGTTAGCTCGAGAAAACATGTTGACCCTATTTTATTAAAACAATCTACACGCTGATCGATGCATTTTATATTACTAATGAGAGCTAGAAGAATTACTTAACTAATTTTAACCATTTTCAATATGAAATCACATTGTAAACATTGATTAAGATGCCCATTTAATTTTATTAAGTGCTGAGAGCTCCTCCACTGCCTTGTTATACCCTATAAAATATATACATATGTATGTACATACATACATATATACATTGGCGGATTCAGAAGGCTGAATGGCTTACTCTGAAAACATTTGAAGTAACAGAAAGAAAATTCAGAAATTTGCCATTTTATTTCAGAAACAAAATAAAAGACTCTATTTTTGAGTATAAAAAATAATGCTAAGAGACCTCTGAAGTTACAATTTGTAGCAATGTATGCAGATCAAATTGTTAATAAATGTAGTCAGAACCGTAACTGAAAGTGCTATATTTTAAACGACGCGGCTTGATAGCGAGCTACAAGTAGATGTTGCATTCAGCTCCATCAGTCCTCTGTATTGCATTCGATTGATACATTCTTCGCTGCTTATCCATTGTGCGTCGAGCATTCTGATATTATCTTATCTTATCTTGAAGAAGCAACAATAAGTAACTGGAAAAATATTCTAATTCACTCAGCGTGATTCTTCAGAAAGGATCGATCGATCTGGCAAAGGCATCAAATATAATAGATACGCTACTTGAAACGTTCCGAAATCGAAGATAAGCTGAGTAACATTTTCGATCCATTGACTCTGCTATGAAAAAAATGGCGGCAGAACTGAAAGTTGACGAAGAAAAACTATGAATCTGCGGCCGACAAACAAAACGCGAAAATTTCTGCGTGAGAACTTGCCAAGAATACTACAGGGTCTCAGTGTACATTCTACAATCGTCGAAGATTTGAATGCGCGCTTTCCTAGAGAAGTATTGGATGGATTTCAACAGAGTTTGCTGCTTCCAGAAAAATTATGAGCCTTGAAAGCCAAAGAAATGGAAAATCTTAATGACTGCTTGATAGATAGATTCAAAGACCTTTTGGATAATGACCACGTCGTGCGACGTTTGAAGCTCAAAGGTGAAGGCAATAGTCAAAAGACAACAAGTTACCGACTAGTGCATTGGAAACTTTGAAGAACTGCGATGTAGATCTATACCCCATAATTCATAGTTTTCTTCGCTTGTTCTACACACTTCCCGTGACGAATGCAAGCTCTGAACGCTCTTTTTCGACACTTCTCCCCATGAAAACATGGCTGAGGACGAACATGCTTCAAGTATATTGATCGGCCTGGCTGCGTACGCATCATGACATTGAAGTGACTGCAGAGGAAGTTCTCGAAAGATTCTCAAAGCTTGGCCCACATCGTTTTGTTTCGTATTCAATACACGAATTAACTACAGTATTATACATTGCAATAAAGTATGTCACCCGCACGTCTACGATTTTAGTCTAATGTGGTTTTTCTATTTAGTAGGATTTGATATTAAAAAACTGATTTGAAGTTTTTAATATAATAATCTTAATGTTGCAAGTTAGCGTTTATTTTTTTATTGTGTAAGGTTAAGTTATTGATTTCGTCTAATTTCGGATCAGCATTTGCCCTTGTCACCAGGACCAGCTTTTTTCGATATCTTTGTGGAAGCTATCTAGTTTCAAATCAATAAAACCTTATGAAATTACGTTGGAAGTGGGCACATATTTTTATTGATGACAAATCTAATGAGTAATACGTAGGTTGCCTTTTATATTTTGGGATTTGGCACACTTATATTGCAATCGCGCGACTGACAACTTTATCGTAAAGTTTGACATTTTTATGTTATACGCCCATAACAACGTACGACACTTGATACTTTCACTTTCCAGTACACAAATCAGGAAGCACCTCATGACCAAAAAATGTTCAAATCCAAAGCAAAACTGTTTAAGCCTTAAGGCACCGAATAAGTGGACCCTTAGTATCTACAGTTTACTTTTGATCAAAAATATCGGTTAATGAGTGAGATATACAATTGAAATTCAGACAGAAATTTTTCCTGACAATATTATTTCCGTGTACCGAAATAAAAACATTTTCGAACTTCAGTCGCCTTGAGGTTCGAAAATGTTATTATTTATGCCGGTAAATATTTGAGTAATCTCAATAAAAATTACCGAACATGTTTTACCCCTAACAGCATACCTTTATGCCTAAAGTAGATACAATTGGGCGAAAACTTGTTAATAGTTATATGGCAGATAGGTATATAACTATTAACCAGATTTTCGAACATTTTAAGGTATTTCCCTGGCAAGTTTCAAGAGTATAAAATATTCGGCTGCACCTAAACTTAGCTCTTTCTTACTTGTTTCCATTTGATTCTTTCACTTTCCAGAATACAAATCAATAAACAAATAATATAACGAGATAAAATTTTGCACGAATAGTGCCTTTGAAGTATACCACCTTATAACCAAAAACTGTCCAAATCGAACCAAAACTGCCCCTAAGTACCGAATATGTGGACCTCAGTACCTATAGTTGACTTTTGACCGAAAATTTTGGTTAATGTGCAAGATATATATGTACATAATTGAAATTGGGAGAGAGTCTTTCACTGATAATAGTATGCCTGTATGTAAAAAATGAGTTGAATCGGATAAATGCTTCCCAAAGCCCTTATTATAAAGAAATACGAACATCCAGCCGACTTTATACCACATTTATAAACCAATATGGGAGTTATTTGAAAGAGAAGAAATGTATTTTGCTAGACCCTTCTTTAACCACCATATAACTGATATTCAGAATTTTGAAATGTCTGGTTGATTTTACTTCATATAAGTATATGTTTAGATGTATGTATATACAAGGTGCTTTCCAAAGTAAACAGGACATTTTGAATCTAGCGTTTCCTGGTGGCACCATCTATATGTCAACTGGTGCGTTAGAATCTGCTATCCTTATCGATTGTCAAGTGAGAATTTCATGACATCGATTGGAAGTGAAGTTATTGCGTTTTAAGTGTCAGTATGTTTGTGTTATCAGTGCGAAAATGAGCTTCGAACAAAGAGCCAACATAAAATTTTGTTTTAAAATTTGTAAAACTTTTACCGAAACGTTTCAATGGATGAAGCAAGTTATCAAATCAACCGAAATCATTATCGAAATTCGTGGAAATGGATTTGAACATCTCTAAAACATCGATTTATCGCATTTTGACCGAACATTTGGGCTTACGAAAGGTGTGTGCACGGCGCATTCTAGCGAAACGACCTATCCCACTGGGGTATCTGAGATAAGCGGATAGTGGTTGAACCGCGAGCAGCGTAGAGCCGTTGGAACTACTCCTGGATGCTCCCTTTCCATTGAACCATTCCGCTGAAGAAGTGCCAAGTGGGCTGTATAGCCTGCGTCGCAGAGGCCACTCCTGGCGGCTTATTCTCTGCTAACATGCCTAAGAAGGTTATGTGGATGAGGAGAAACCGATGGAAAATCATAGCGAATTTTTTTCACGGATGTGTCGAAGTTAGAAGTGAAGTCTTCAGTAAGGAACACTCATGCACTGCACGCTCATAGCTAGGTAAAGAGTGTTTGTAATATTAATAGCCGAAATTGACATTAGCCGTCTCTACAAATTTGTTTCGTGGATTTGTAATGTTCTTATGATCCAGTATATAGGACTTTTTATAGGTAACACATCGTATTGGCGTTCTTAACTGTCCAAGTGAGATCTCTGGTAGGATCGACCTCTTAACTTAGCCTAACATACTACTCTTATATACAACAACAATCAGTTTAGTGCTTGTTTTCGCTACGAATGAAATGGAGAGCTAAAGAAAATGGTATTGCGACTGTGGAAAAAATTGCAAATGAAATTTGTGACATTCTCAAAAAAAGTTGCAATATTAATATTTTTAAAATGTTTATTTACTGCACTATTGATCGTTTTTTCAAAGATCAGCCATAAAAACTGCTTGAGAACACATCCCAGAAATGTTTTATCAAATGAAATTCTTTTTATTAAAAAATATATTATAGATTCATTTCTGTTAGTTATTTTATAATCAACTTCAGAATGCCAATCACCGTGAAATATGTGCATATGCACTATTTGCATATACATATACATATATGCATATAAATGGTACCGGTTCATTTGAAAATCGATATTCACATCGACATTCATGCATAAATGTACAGTTATAAGTATGCGCATGACACCCACACACATTTAATCATAAGCGATTAAAAACGTAAAATAATTTTTAACCATACGGCCAAGTGACAATCATCGTACTTAATTGAATTCCACGCTACATAATAAATCATGCTAAAACGGCACTTGTATGACTGCATCTTGACGATTTCGTCTTCAAATACGAAATCCCTCGGCTTATTTGTGGGCTGAGTGTGGTTTAGGTGAAATTTATGCATCTAGCGCAAACAAATAAACAATAATAAAAGTACCGAGGGCGTTTATGCCCACTTTAGAAGCTGAAAATCCCCACCACCAACATCAAACATCAACATCACAATAATACAACAACAGCAGAACAGCATCACAACATACCATAAACCGCTTGCTCACTTTCATCGCCACAAATGGGCTCTTCCCTTCCGCGCTTTGTTGCTTTAATTTCCACACTTGTGCTGACACATTCAAGGGCTGTTGTGAATTCTGAATTGTGAATTGTAAATTGAGATTGACATTATGGGCAGGCTTAGTGCGGTGTAAGTATAATTCCTTCTGGTTCGATTTTTATTGCAGCCAAACAAAAGGCTTAAGTGAACAAACGACCGAAGAACGTCGAGGCCTAGCGATATTAAGCCATCGCGATACGGTGGAACAAGGGAGTAAATGAAGCCGAAAACCAAAGCCACTGTGCTATTGGAGTCAAGCAGGGAGGTGTGTAGAAGATGAGCCACTTGCTGTTTCATCGAAGCCCTAATGCGCTCAAATCGAGCGTTAAATATTACAAATTGTACCCTCGGTGGACAGACAAGCGTCTTAATAATCTACGAATATGTATGGTACATACAAACGCACATCATCCTACTGAGTATCGCAAGAACATGCTCATACCATTCAATATACTTAAACATATGGAATATTTACTCTATAATCACGGAATACCTGTAAGTGTGCGTTTAAAAACCACGAATAAATTCCGACAGACTCTTGTCCGAAATAATCTAAATAAAAGCTCCTCTAATTGCCTCATCACTTTTTCATTTCACCGAAAAATTAATTTAAAACAAGTAAGGAAGGGCTAAGTTCAGGTGTCACCGAACATTTTATACTCTCGCACGATAAAGTGATAATCGAGATTTCATTATACGTCATTTACATATTTTTCAAATACCGTATTTTTGTAAAGTTTTATTCCGCTATCATCATTGGTTCCTAATGTATGTATATACTCGTATTATACAGAGAAGGCATCAGATGGAATTCAAAATAGCGTTATATCGGAAGAAGGCGTGGTTGTAAACCGATTTCACCCATATTTCGTACATGTCATCAGGGTGTTAAAAAAATATTATATACCGAATTTCATTGAAATCGGTTTAGTAGTTCCTGAGATATGGTTTTTGGTCCATAAGTGGGCGAGGCCACGCCCATTTTCAATTTTAAAAAAAGCCTGGGTGCAGCTTCCTTCTGCAATTTCTTCCGTAAAATTTAGTGTTTCTGACGTTTGTTGTTAGTCAGTTAACGCACTTTTAGTGATTTTCAACATAACCTTTGTATGGGAGGTGGGCGTGGTTATTATCCGATTTCTTCCATTTTTGAACTGTATATGGAAATGCCTGAAGAAAACGACTCTGTAGAGGTTGGTTGACATAGCTATAGTAGTTTCCGAGATACGTACAAAAAACTTAGTAGGGGGCGGGGCCACGCCCACTTTTCCAAAAAAAATTACGCCAAAATATGCCCCTTACTAATGCGATCCCTTGTGCCAAATTTCACTTTATTATCTTTATTTATGGCTTAGTTAAGACACTTTATAGGTTTTCGGTTTCCGCCATTTTGTGGGCGTGGCAGTGGGCCGATTTTGCCCAGCTTTGAACTTAACCTTCTTATGGAGCCAAGGAATACGTGTACCAAGTTTCATCATGATATCTCAATTTTTACTCAAGTTACAGCTTGAACGGACGGACGGACAGACGGACGGACGGACAGACAGACATCCGGATTTCGACTCTACTCGTCACCCTGATCACTTTGGTATATATAACCCTATATCTGACTCTTTTAGTTTCAGGACTTACAAACAACCGTTATGTGAACAAAACTATAATACTCTCCTTAGCAACATTGTTGCGAGAGTATAAAAAAATTGCTAACATCATTCGCTCTATTCGGTATCCAGAACACACATCCGATTTTCGGACCAACAAGGTAAAAACCCCTCTTAAGCAGATGTTTAAACACAAACAATATACTAAAGGGTCCTGTCTTTGAGTTTTATACAAGGTGCGTTCCAAAGTAAACAGTTTTGAATATAGCGCTCCCTGATGGCATCATCTATATATCGACTGGTGCGTTAGAATCTGCTATCTTTATCGATTGTCCAGTTGTCATGACATTTCATATATTCGAAGTGAAGTTATTGCGTTTTAAGTGTCAGTTTGTTTGTGTTATCGGTGCGAAAATGAGCTTCGAACAAAGAGCCAACAATAAATTTTGTTTTAAAATTTGTAAAACTTTTACCGAAACGTTTCAATTGATGAAACAAGTTTATGGCGAGATTGCCTATCCCGTAGCAGAGTGCACGAGTGGTTTCAACGTTTTCAAAGTGGTCGTGAGGATAGAAATGATGATCAACATGTGGGCCGATCGAAATCCGTGATCATCGGAAATTCCATCGAAACTGTGCGTAAATTCATCAAAAATCAGCCGAAATCATCATCGAAATTCATGGAAATGGATTTGAACATCTCCAAAACATCGATTTATCGCATATTGACCGAACATTTGGGCTTACGAAAGGTGTGTGCACGGTTTGTTCCGCACAAAATGACTGACGACCAAAAATTGCTCAGAATCCAACATTCGAAGGACGATTATTTGACCCAAAAATTAACCATTAACCACTCCCCGTATTCACCTGATATGGCACCGTGCGACTTCTTCCTTTTCGGAAAAATTCCATTCAAAAGGCTTGCAACGGCATACTGGCGGCCATATCGGCCAACGAGCTAAAACACTCGTTCGACATGCTTTTAGACCGTGCAAAAAGCCGTATTGAAGCAGAAGGAGACTATTTTGAATAAAATAAATTGATTTTGCCGAAAAAACCATTTGTTCCGTTTTGTTTTTAAGTCCTGTTTACTTTGGAACGCACCTTGTATATATGTATTTTTATACTCTCGCAACAATGTTGCTAACGAGAGTATTATAGTTTTGTTCACATAACGGTTGTTTGTAAGTCCTAAAACTAAAAGAGTCAGATATAGGGTTATATATACCAAAGTGATCAGGGCGACGAGTAGAGTCGAAATCCGGATGTCTGTCTGTCCGTCCGTCCGTCCGTCTGTCCGTCCGTCCGTCCGTCCTTCTGTCCGTCCGTCCGTGCAAGCTGTAACTTGAATAAAATTGAGATATCATGATGAAACTTGGTACACGTATTCCTTGGCTCCATAAGAAGGTTAAGTTCGAAGATGGGCAAAATCGGCCCACTGCCACGCCCACAAAATGGCGGAAACCGAAAACCTATAAAGTGTCATAACTAAGCCATAAATAAAGATATTAAAGTGAAATTTGGCACAAAGGATCGTATTAGGGAGGGGCATATTTGGAGGTAATTTTTTTGGAGAAGTGGGCATGGCCCCGCCCCTTACAAAATTTTGTGCACATATCTCGGAAACTACTATAGCTATGTCAACCAAACTCTATAGAGTCGTTTCTTTCAGGCATTTCCATATACAGCTCCAAAATGGAAGAAATCAGATAATAACCACGCCCACCTCCCATACAAAGGTTATGTTGAAAATCACTAAAAGTGTGTTAACCGACTAACGATAAACGTCAGAAACACTAAATTTTACGGAAGAAGTGGCAGAAGGAAGCTGCACCCAGGCGTTTTTTAAAAATTGAAAATAGGCGTGGCGCCGCCCACTTATGGATCAAGAACCATATCTCAGGAGCTACTAGACCGATTTCAATGAAATTCGGTATATAATATTTTTTTAACACCCTGATGACATGTACGAAATATGGGTGAAATCGGTTTACAACCACGCCTTCTTCCGATATAACGCTATTTTGAATTCCATCTGATGCCTTCTCTGTATAATACGAGTATAAACATTAGGAAACAATGATGATAGCGGAATAAAACTTTACAAAAATACGGTATTTGAAAAATATGTAAATGACGTATTATGAAATCTCGATTATCACTTTACCATGCGAGAGTATAAAATGTTCGGTGACACCCGAACTTAGCCCTTCCTTACTTGTTTGTTGTTTGTTTTTAATTAAATAAAAGTATACAGCATCCTCTATGCTATAACTTAGATGGAGCAATTCGGACTATCGCCAGTTCTTTTAATTTCACTATATCTAATTCAATAAAATAAGAACTCGATTTTTCTATTTGACAAATATTATATTACTAAATATCCATTAGGATTTGACTATCACAAATCAATTGAAGTTATGGTTAGAATTCATATTCATACATATGTATGTAGCTAGGAATGTATTCATATGAAATTTTACATTACAACACTGGCTACATTTTATATAGTGCCCATGTATTAATTAAAATTCCTTTTACAACTACGTATGTACATTTGTTGTTGTATATACTATATATAATGCTGAGAAATGCTTTACGAACCTGTCCATATTTTTGATTGAGTCAACAGCTTAACAAGTGGACAATATTACATGTACTTATTTGCCTGTTTAAAAGAAAGAGAGCAGTCATTTACTTTATTATACACTCCATCACGAAACTCAAACAAAATAAAATTCATACATTATACATTTGTACTATATCGTTCTGCCAACGCCAATTTTCAGTCTCGCATACACTGAAGTATGTATGTATATTGCCAAACTCTAATAAAACTACAACTCGACTCAAACTAGTTAGAAATTTCCTAGTTCATAACAAAGATTTGTGTCTCGAAGTTGAACCAGTCAGAGGAAGACCAGACCTTCCAATAACCAATATATGGTACTGGTCCATAATTGAAGCAGTGTAATGCTGGTAGAAATTTGACCGTTGAATAGTTGAACCTGTGGTTCATACTAATTGGGAAGTACTTTATAACTAGTTGATTTTACTGTGGGGTAGTTACATAAATACATATACATATGTATGTACATATGTGTAAATATGCATATAAAGGCGGCTCAAAATACATGCTGATGTAGAAAGTAATAAAACCATCGATTTTCAAGAATTAGTTCTTTTAATCTATTCATTACGATATGCAAATATATATTATGTGACCCCGGTTGTCAAAAGAATGCTTCGAATAAATGTGTGTCTATCCTGGCCTAAGTTAATAAGAAACAAAATATTCTTTTCCAATAAATAAAATGCTATAATGGTAGGATTCTGTAACGATTTAATGTAGAGAGCGAAAGGGGAACGCGAAAATCAATTTTAACTTTAAGAGATAAAGTAAATTCACTCTTATCATTGAGTCCACAATTGACTGAATTAAAAAAAAAAAAAATAAAAGAAACTAAAGTCGAAATGGATTCGGCACTGAGTTACGAATAAAGATCTGGTCAGGTGCAGACCTCTACACCGACGAAGAGGAAGAAATATGGGGAAATGACAATGCCTAGCCTTCACTTTCGGTTTAAACAAAGGTTTAAGCTTAGTTCTGGTATAAATTATTTGTTGTTGGCTCACCCTACTAAAGTACATCACAGAATCAACAGAAAAAACTAAGTATGCGCTTTTTATAAATATGTGCATATGAACAAGCATTCTCAGTCATGAGGCACAGCTTCAAATGATACAAAAATAGAAAACGGCCGATATAAGGATACTCGAACAGTTTGTATTGAAATGATTTCGCTCTTTGGCGTATTGACACCACCCTTATTGAGGATGTTGCTTAACTTTCCGCCCATCAATTTATGCTTGTATGATTCTGCGTAGTTCATGTTGTTGTTATTTTCACAATTCACCGTTGCTACCGATTATACTAGCTGCTAGAAGTACCATCGTGTTTTCATTCCTTTGCTCAATGTATTTGTATTATTTTGTTGTTGTCGACCAACTTCAAATACTTATAATGTTCTTTGTTTGCTTCATTGTTCTGTTTTTGTTTTCGAGTGTTCTCCGTTGGCTGGGTAGCTGGCAAAGTGCTTAAGTAATTCAAGTGTCAAATCTCTTATTTGCCTTTTTCAGATTTCGCAATAAAATCTCACGTACCTGTATTGGTGGGTATAAGTGAAGCGTTGTTTGTATATGTGTGCACAAATTAGATATGAGTATATGGAGTGTTTGTGCGCCTGAAAGTATGTAATAAAATGCTGACAAAAGAAGGATTATTATTGGATCGCACCACCGCCGCCACTCCTGCTAAGAAGGATGTGAGTATAATGTGTTCAATTCAATCCTGCCAGCAGGACTCTGTCGGTATAATTATTGCCGCCTGAATTGATGAGCAAGCAAGTTAATTGTCGGCGTAAACGTTTATGCTCGCACTCGTTTGTCTGCCTGACCATTGTACAGAGTTGCATTGAACGAGTGAGAACACCACTGACATTACGTGCAGATAACTCGATAACTCCACGTGCCCACAAAATTAATGTTTGACAACAATTCCACGCTGAGAGCAATAATAAAATGTATATTCTTTGTGTTCTAGCAGAAGTTTGCAAAAATGCTATCCCGAAAAAATTGTCTGTCAACAGACTTCACATAATACTTACGCTTCAACACACACATGTAAGATAATATATCTAAGTACCATAACTCTAAGACATTACAGTTTTGATCAGGTAAAACTAATTAAGACTAGAACAAATATGAATAATATTCCATCAGTAGATATACGATTTTATAAGTGTGTAGTCGACGTGTTTATTAATGGTGTACATCCATGCGCTCGGAAATAGACTAAACATTTCAATACCTTGTATAAATGCAGTCTAATGCTAAAAGCACTTCTATTTCGAAATTAATTATTTTATTTCATTGAACAGCCATACCCAAAAAAACTAATTATAGCAAGTTACGAAAGGCTAAGTTTGAGAGTTACCGAACGTTTCATACTCTTGCAACCTGCAAGGATCACGACGTGGGAAATACCTTCAGGTGTTGAAAAAACTGTATTCCACATTCATTATTCGACGAAATTTTGAATGGACAATTTCTTAGATGTCTTATTAACTTATATTCAAGGTCATGTACTCACTAAGTTTCATTAATGCATTTTAATCGCTTTAACGAAATTATATTAAAATCATCCTTTAATGAGAAATATATGATTCTCGTATAAACTCAACCGAAGAAGCTACATTTAATATATTTAGTTGATGTGGAAAACCTCAACCATCGAAATCTTCATATCAGGGACATGAGGTTTTGACAAAGGTCTAGACCAATTCCATTCATATTCTGTGGTAAACCTCTTAATTTTCAAGAAAACTTGTCAAGTAGAAAGTCGGAAATCCTTATATATGCTATATTGGGGGCAGAGATAAGGAAAGGCTGATTGCATTAATTTGGCTATTGCTCAGGTATACTTGAGAACATAATACTGTGATCAAATTGAAAGGTGAATTTTTTCCCTTTCATCTCCTTCAAAGTAATCCCCTCCCGCTGCAATAAAACTTTGCCAACGATTTTCCAGTCATCATCTTCTTCTTCTCTATTGGCGTAGACACTGCTTACGCGATTATAGCCGAGTTAACAACAGCGCGCCAGTCATTTCTTCTTTTCGCTACGTGGCGCCAATTGGATATTCCAAGCGAATCCATTTCTTTCTCCACCTGGTCCTTCCAACGGAGAGGAGCTCTTCCTCTTCCTCAGCTTCTCCCGGCAGGTACTGCATCGAATACTTTCAGAGCAGGAGTGTTTTCGTCCATTCGGTCAGCATGACCTAGCCAGCGTAGCCGCTGTCTTTTAATTCGCTGAACTATGTCAATGTCGTCATATATCATATTCCATCGACCATAAATCTTTCGCAGAACTCGCAACGTCGACTCATCAGTTGTTGTCATCGTCCAAGCCTCTACACTATATAGCAGGGAATTATAAGTGACTTATAGAGTTTGGTTTTTGTTCGTCGAGAGAGGACTTTACTTCTCAATTGCCTAGTAAGTCCGAAGTAGCAGCTGTTGGCAAGAGTTATTCTGCGATGGATTTCCAGACTGACATTGTTGTTGCTGTTAATACTGATTCCAAAATAGACGATATTTTCTACAACTTCGGAGTTATGTCCGTCAACAGTGACGTGGGAGCCTAGTCGCGAGTGCGACGACTGTTTGTTTGATGACAGGAGATAATTCATCTTGCCCTCGTTCACTGCCAGACCCATTTGCTTTGCTTCCTTGTTCAGTCTGGAGAAAGCAGAACTAACGGCGTGCGTGTTGAGGCCGATGATATCAATATCACCGGCATACGTCAGCAGCTGTACACTCTTATAAAAGATTGATCTGCTTGATTAAGTTCTGCAGCGCGAATTATTTTCTCCAGCACCAGGTTGAAGAAGTCGCACGGCAGTGAGTCACCTTGTCTGAAACCTCGTTTGGTATTGAACGGCTCAGAGAGGTCCTTACCGATCCTGACGGAGCTTTTCGTGTAGCTCAACGTCAATTTACACAGCCGTATTAGTTTTGCGGGAATACCAAATTCAGACATCTCGGCATAAAGGCAGCTGCTTTTCGTGCTGTCGAAAGCAGCTTTGAAATTGACGAAAGGTGGTGTGTGTCGATTCTCTTTTCACAGGTCTGTTCAAAGATTTGGCGCATGGTGAATATATGGTCGGTTGTTGATTTTCCAGGTCTAAAGCGACACTGATAAGGTCCAATCAGTCTGTTGACGGTAGGCTTTAATCTTCCACACAATACGTTCGATAGAACCTTTTATACGATGTTGATGAGGCTTATCCCACGGTAGTTGGCGCAGATTGTGGGGTCTTCCTTTTTGTGGATTGGGCAGAGCACACTTAAATTCCAATCGTTGGGCCTGCTTTCATCCGACCATATTTTACAAAGAAGCTGATGCATGCTCCTTATCAGTTTTTCGCCACCGTGTTTGAATAGCTCGGCCGGCAATCCATCTTCCACTGCTGCTTTATTGTTCTTCAGACGGGTAATTGCTATTCGAACTTCTTCATGGTCGGGCAATGGAACGTGTGCTCCATCGTCATCGATTGGGGAATCGGGTTCGCCTTCTCCTGTGGTTGTACGTTCACTGCCATTCCGCAGGCTGGAGAAGTGTTCCCTCCATAATTTAAGTAAACTTTGGACATCGGTCACTAGATCACCATTGAGGGTTCTACGAGAGTATGCTCCGGTCTTGAAACCTTCTGTTAGCCTCCGAATTTTTTCGTAGAATTTTCGAGCATTATTTCAATCGGCCAGTTTATCAAGCTTTACATACTCACGCATTTCGGCCTCTTTCTTTTTCTGTCTGAAAATGCGTTTCGCTTCCCTTTTCAACTCTCGGTATCTATCCCATCTCGCACGTGTTGTAGTCGATCGTAACGTGGTGAGGTTGGCAGTCTGTTTTCTCTTCGCTGCAACACGGCACTTCTCGTCGTACAAGCTGTTCTTTTGCATTTTCCGAAAACTAATATTTAGGACCTCGGAGCGCACGCAAATCTCTATCTATCAACACATGATCGATCTGGTTGGTGGTTTTTCGATCCGGAGACAGCCAGGTGGCTTAATGAATTTTCTTATGTTGGAATCTAGTACTACAGATAACCATATTTCGGACCCCGGCGAAGTCGATCAGCCTCAACCCATTTGGGGATGTTTCATCGTGGAGGCTGAATTTAGCGACCGTAGTGCCAAAGATACCTTCTTTGTCCACCCTGGCGTTAAAGTCGCCAAGTACGATTTTGATATCGTAACAGGGGCAGCTCTCATAGGTGCGCTCCAAGCGCTCATAGAAGGCATCTTTGGTCACATCGTCCTTCTCTTCCGTCGGGGCGAGGGCGCAAATCAGCGATATGTTGAAGAACTTCGCTTTGATGCGGATTGTAGCTAGACGTTCATCCACCGGGGTGAATGATAGTACTCGGCGACGGAGTCTCTCTCCCACCACGAATTCCACACCAAATGTGCGCTCCTTTATATAACTAGGACATCAACCAGCTGGGCAGCGGCACCTTCTCAACGGTGTCCTCGGAGTGGTCTTTTGAATTAGCTGAATAACCAGAAGTTACAAGAAGGTAAATCAGGCGAATGCGGTGGTTGCGGCACGATTGAAAATGTGGCGAAATCACGAATAACCAATGCAGTATGAGATGACGCATTATCGCACTTCTTTGTTCAATAAATCAAGACATATTAAAAATCTAAGAATTCACTTTTAGGTCCTCACAAAAGGACGCGTATCTCAAACACTAACGAATATTTTGACGTGAAATTTAGCATAGATGTTACTAACAGTACTAGAAACTTACAGAAAAAGAATTTACCGATTTTAAAAACCTGCGAATTATAAATTAAAAATTCAATTTGATCACAGTAGTATATATTTTCAATAAATTTTATTAAATTCACACCTTGAGCGTCATATTCTTCATAAGCCTTGTTAGAAAACCGAATATAATTATATGTACATAGTATATGGAAGTGGAGGTAATTCGTAAATATGATATAAGGTCAAGCGGAAGTTTGAAAACTGCATATTAGATAAGGTATGCTAATTTTAGAATAACACATATTAAGAAAATATCATGCGTTTCATTAAGGTACGTTACAAAAACCAATCTTACATACTATATAGAAATGAAACGTCCTTTTTGTATGTCAACACATTACGCCCGAAACACAGCATGGAAAGACGTGAAAATTTGGTATTTTTTTCGTCCTGGAGAAGTTGCCAACATTGGCCTCTTTTGCGAAATCATCCTTTCATTTCGCAATTTATGTCTATATTTATAACTCAAGAACGGCTGAACTGATTTAGCTGAAAATTGGTGATGAGGTAGCTTAGAATCTGGGGACGGGCATAGGCTACTTTCTATTGTTCTGTGTTCAAAATTCATGTAAGAATCATTTGAACATTTTTTTACTTCAAAAATACATATATGAATTATAGTGATAGTTGTTACTGAACAAGAAAAGGTTATATAATAATTTGAGATGAGTGCATAATAGCTGACAAATATTCATGTTTTTTCTTGCATCTAGTTTCTGGGGTTTAGCAGTCGATTTTGCAATTACATTCGATGAATATTGAACAAAACATTACCATATTATTAGATATACTTCTGCTCTACTCCTGCACTGTTATTCACAATAACAAGAAGCATATATTATATATGTGTAGAGACTGTGAAGATGTTGTTGCATCATACATATTTATGTATGTACTATTCCTTAAGGGACCGTCTCTGTATGATCCTCCGAAAAATCACTGATTTTCGCTGTTTTTTTAATGTTGGCATTAACTAATCGGTCCGATTTTTTTTTATAAATAAATACGTTCATGACGAATACAAAATGAATTTTTTATGTTTATTGCGGCCGCAATTTTGGTCCAGAGCAAAAATTTCAGAAAGTTTATTAATCTGTAGAAAAGTAGATATCGCGCTATGGAAGCTTTTTTTGTTTTCTTAAGTTTGACAAAATGGCGGCGATTTTAACAAAAAGTACCAAAAAAAATAGTAAGATTTCAAAAAAAAACTTCTATAGCGCGATAGCGAATCACTTTGAAAACGTTCTCTCCAAATTGGAAGTAGATATCTTTAAAACTCTTCCTTTGAGAGTAGAAAACGTTTTGAAAAACACCATTCTGAGAAAAACGCGTTTAAAGATTGAAGTCGCAAGAAACGGTCCCTAATAATTTTAATTTCGATTTAAAAATTTGAAAGAAGGTTTATTATAGTGCATAGTATCAGATTATGCAGCAAAAAAAATTATTTCTCGAAAATTTCACTCTGAGACGCGCCCTTAAGTGATATACGAAGTCAATAAAATATGTAGGTTTCCAATTTACCTACTCCATTATATTGCTATCATGATAAATGATATCCTTGACAACAAGGAGCGAGCGAAGCCGCGGGTTTAAACTAGTATACTTATATGGAGTAAAGTCAGCCGGATGCTTGAAAATCGTGATATTCGTTATAAGTATGGGGTCTAGGGCAAGTTTCACCCGATTTTATCCATTTTAAGCACATAGATACATTGTTATTATATAACTCACATATTGGCCGATATATACGGTATAGAACTTTGAAAATCTTTTCGACAACCAGGCATACTATTATCAGGAAAGGATTCTCTCCAATTTTCAATTATACATCTCACAGATTGACCGATATCTTCGATGAAATGTTCGCTGTAGGAACTGGGATATATGGGTGCTTAAATAGTAGTTGTCCGATTTCGAAAATGTTGGGTTCATGGTTGATTGATTTGCGTTGTGGAAAGTGAAATAATCATATGGAATTTAAAATTACAAGGTCTGTCGCAAAAGAAACAAGACTGTTAAAAAAACAACAAAAAATTAATATTTTTGAAAAGTTATATTTTTTTTTTTATTCAAAGTAGTTTCCTTGTGCTTCGATACAGCGTTTAGCCCGGTCAATTAGCATTTCAAATGCGTGTTTAAGGTAATTTTTCGGAATGCTCTTGAGAATATCGGTCGTCGCCTTTTGGATAGCTGAAATGTCCTTAAACCAGTTTCCTTTCATGGGCAAATAAAATTTTCCAAATAGGTAAAAATCACAGGGTGCCAGATCAGGTGAGTAGGGTGAGTGATTAATGGTTAATA
This sequence comes from Bactrocera tryoni, assembly GCF_016617805.1. NCBI lineage: Eukaryota > Metazoa > Arthropoda > Insecta > Diptera > Tephritidae > Bactrocera > Bactrocera tryoni. The sequence goes on from NW_024396589.1 coordinate 52,689, forward strand.
TGGAGTTTTTTGTCAAAAAATCAGTGACAAGCGTCGACCGATGACACGGCGCATTATCGTGCAACAGGCGCCAGGACCCTGCCTCACGGTATTGTGGTCGAGCACGACGAATGCGTGACAAAAGACGCTTCATAACACCATGGTAAAACACAGCATTAATCGTTTGGCCAGGTGGGCCGAACTCTCGGTGTACAATACCCTCGTAATCATAAAAACAAATCAGCATTGACTTTATTTTTGATTTCCAAAGACGACCGACTTCTGATGGTCACAGAGGTCCTCACGACCTTCTTGGAATCGCTTAAACCACTCATGCACATTACTACGGGATAGGCACTGAACGCCATAAACTTTTTTCATCATTTGAAATGTTTCAGTAAACTTTTTCCCAAGTTTAAAACAAAATTAAATATTTGCTCTTTGCATTTTACGACCGATGAACAAAAGCTGCTGTCACTTTTTGATCGATAACATCGATTGTAGTTATCCAATTGTCTTAAAATTTTTACGAAATGTCAACAAGGGATCAAACCAATAGGTGGCGCCGCCAGAAACAGTTATATTTAAAAAGTTCTGTTTCTTTTACGACAGACCTTGTATA
>NW_024396590.1:0-18597 GCF_016617805.1 Bactrocera tryoni
TAGATGTTTATGTAATTTACATAATTTATTATATATTCTTATATATTATATGTAAATAAATATAATATTTCTTAATATATGTATGTCAATATACAATATATTATCTAATTTATAAAATTCTCGTGTCACGGTGTACGTTATTGAACTCCTCTGAAACCGCTCGACCGATTTTCGTGAATCATAGCGTGCATATCGGCTAGGGTGGAGAATCGGACAACATCTATTTTTCTTCCTGCTAAATGTTAAGGGAAATTGGAAAATTACCAAAAAGTAAAATTTTTCCATAAAATTTTTTTTTCATATTTTGTTTGTTTTGTTTTTCAATATTTTTATTTGTCAAATATTTGAATCATTCAATTTCGGTCGCATGCTTTTTTTATTCCGGCTATATACATATACATATGTATATAAGAAAGTTGTGTTAGTTACACCATTTATAACTCAAGAACGGCTGAATCGATTTAACTGAAAATTGGTGGGAAGGTAGCTTAGAACCAGGGTAAGGACATAGGATACATTTTATGACTGTCGGTTGAACTCCAGTGAGAAATGATGGAGCTATGTTTCTATTGTCACACACCGACGCAAAAATTCGGTTTTATTTCAAACACTTCTCAGAATCAGTTATTCGTTGTTCTGTTGGGTTATGAACTTGCGAGGCAACTACTTTGTACAGAGCTTTCTCCTCTTTAGAGCATCATTGTCCTCGGTTCCCCAAAAAGCAATGCTTTATTATTACACGAAATGCTTTATGATCCATTTTTTTGTAAACTAACACAAGTTGCTTCAGAAAAATGCTATATCTTATTAACGAATAGTTATAATGCAACAAATAGAAATCGTATAGATGGTAGTAGTAGTATTATCTATGTATCAGCCACAGCGAAGTGTGGACGGGTCCTCTAGTATATATATATATACATATTATATATATATATATTTATAAAACAGTATGATCGAATCATCAAGCAAAAAATAAGCGTTACAATTGATTCCAGGCATTTACATTGTATTAAATAATGCTTTAATAAGTAACTAGGACGTTATACAGGTGATATTTAATCCTCCCGCATATGCTATGTTACAAATAACATTGCCATCACATATGTATATCCATTGTCGTTTATAAATAAATTTTTAAACTTTAAATGGTTTAGAGAAGCCATACAATGCATGCACCATATTTATCATTGCAGTTCAGCACCGATACGTTCAGGCATAATCCAACGGGCGTAGCATCATACCACTGTTCGCTCGAACAAGTATTGTACCATTGGTCCGTACCTGCGGTTCCTCTCGGACTACGCAGGAATGCTGTCGCAATAACAATTGTCATTAGTAGGTAAAAACAATCCTGCCTCACGACGGTCTAAACCCTGCTCACGTTCCCTTAAATGGGTGAACGATCCAAAACTTGGTGAATTTTGCTTCAGAATGATAGGAAGAGCCGACATTGAAGGATCAAAATGCGACGTCGCTATGAACGCTTGGCCGCCACAAGCCAGTTATCCCTGTGGTAACTTTTCTGACACCTCTTGTTAAAAACTCTTTAAACCAAAAGGATCGATAGGCCGAGCTTTTGCTGTCTCTGTGTGTACTGAACACCGGGATCAAGTTAGCATTTGCCCTTTTGCTCTTTATGTAGTTTCTGTAAGCACTGAGCTGAACTTGGGATACCTCCGTAATTATTTGAGAGATGTTCCGGCCCAGTCAAACTCCCCACCTGGCAATGTCCTAGAATTGGATGAAACCTTAGTGTAGGAGTTATACCAAATTTTAATTATAATAATTGCACCGAATGCTATCATTTCATTAAAATAAGTTTACAATTATGTATATAACAAGCTCATAGTACTTTGATCAAGAATCGGGATCTTCTTTCCCCGCTAATTATTCCAAGCCCGTTCCTTTGGCTGTGGTTTCGCTAGATAGTAGATAAGGACAGATTCCGTTGTGGTTTTACGTGAATTCCTACTGTCGACAGCCTAACTCCACAGTGCTCCTATTGCTAGAAGCACAATAAATAGGGACAACGTCCGGTGTGTTTAACGTAGGTTCCTGCTGACGACAACCTTACGCCACGGTACTCAAAAGTACAATGGATCAAATCAATGCGTTAATCAGCGCCTTGAAAATACCAAGCATTTTCAGGACCAATTGGCAGTGTGGAATGGTCACACTAACCACCTTGGTAGGGTTCGAAGCCCATTTAAAACGTCTGCCGTACTTTGGATCTGGCACCCGGTTGCAATGCAACTCCACATTGAGTGATCAAAACACTCTGCCCGCATTTGGGTATAAACCACAACCACCACGATACTCCCCAAAGGGCCATACCGCATGAGCAGATTGGAGCGAACCCCAAGGACTCCTGCTCTCCGTAGTACCTGCTGCCCGTGGACCAGGGGTTAGAGCCCATACTCCCTTCCCAAGCACCCACATCCCCCTTACCTAACCTAACCTAACCTAACGTTTCAGTCAATTGTTTTCGCCGCCTAAATATTTCACGCGCAAACCTATCAAACGTCCCTAACAGTTCGGCACTCCAGCTAGTGGAGAACACACCGCTCACATCTAGCCGTCCATTTATATAACGAATCCCTATTTCTCTAAAGCTCCTGATGTCTGAGTACATTGCGCGTTCTGCAATGACATGTACCCAATCCTCATTGCGTGATCCACACGCACATTCGGGTGTTTCCGATAGATTCCTCTTATGCAAGAATGCATTCAGAGGCCCATGTCCCGTGAGTATGAATCAGGACATGCGGGGGAGCTCCTAATAGCACCTGCACTGCATCCGATGAAACGGTGCGACATACAGGCAAGCAAGCAAGCATAATAAAACGCTGTATTGAGAGAAGCTTTTGACGCCCCAAGACTGTCGTGGCTGTTTCCCACCATACAGCAGCTCCGTAAGTGGCACAGACCACAAACAAGCCAGGATATATGGTACGGACAGCAGGATGCCGGGATACCTTACTAAATCACATCGAGGATGAGGCATTCGCGTCTAGTCCAAGGATAATTGGGCTACTACTCGCAAGTAATAGTAGCCTATCCATGTACCACAGGTAAGGCTCTAGGGGTTCGCTGAATTTGCAGTACAAACTAGCGACGACCAGTCGACCGAACTCCCCTTCTACTGAAACGCAAACTTCCAGCTGTGAAGAGTCCAAAACTACACAAGCATAGTTCGGATTGTTCACAACTCTTGAGGCGTTAGCCCTAAGATCTGTAAAGATTATAAAACTGCCATGGAGACCCCTAACCACACCAGGAGCGTAGAGCTCCTGGAGTAGGGCAACACCGCACCCACCCTTAATCATAAAACCCCCCAATTCGCACATAGCGGCATATGACCCCTGGCAATGGAGCTGAAACAGCGCGCCCATTGATGTCTAGCAAGTGCGCGCTCCACGATGCCGCAGTATACTGGGCAGACAGCGGTCGTTATAAGATGTCCAGCCGGCTTACCTTTGAAGTGACAGTAGCAAGTGCGCGCTCCACGATGCCGCAGTATACTGGGAAGACAGCGGTCATTATAAGATGTCCAGCCGGCTTACCCTTGAAGTGACAGTTGGGACAATGCGGGGCCTTGTTGCAACGGACAGCTTTGTGTCCCTCTTTGCCACACCTCCGGCAGACATCGGATTTGGCCCGACAATCCGCAACCCGGTAGTCGAAGCCCATACACCAGAAATAACCGGCAACTGGACTATCCGCGTGCACTTGGAATGAGAACCACATAATGTAGACCCTTCCTGCCTCCAAAAGTGTTGACATGACTTTGACATCTCCTTCCAGGACGACGTTCGTCCTACCATCACCCTTAACCACCCAGGGCTTGCTTACAATCCTGATGCCGGCGTTCTTAGCCTCAGGACAACGCTTCCTAATATTGTGCTGGAAGAGTTCCTCCATGAACTCTTCAAGCTAAAGCTCCGTGTGCAAACCCTGCACTACGACCCTTTGCCCCATCTTTTTGTTAACGGTCACACTGAGACCGACCTCCGCAAACCTTGTGTTTTTGACCACGCCACCTTTAATCTGCTTCAATATGTGAGTTAACGGTATAGCCTCGCTCTGGGTCACACACACACACTCACATACATCTTATCTTATCAAACAAACTTGAATTATCTAGAAATGCATTCTCGACATATAAACAACAAACATCTGGCAATGGAATAATCCACTGCGATAACCACCTCCGCATCTCAATAATAACGAACAAGTGATAGCAAGATAACAGATATCGAATTACAACAAAGAAGTTGCAAGCAGATAACAGCAGCCGCATTTCACTAGTATAAATAGCACTAAGATTATAAAATGTAGTCAGTAAAAAATTATGAATAAAAAAGGCAACACGAAAATAAGTGTACTGCCCAAATAAATATAATTTCTCGCGACAAACAACAGTTTGTTAACTGGTGCTCAACCGTTCTTTTCGTTTGAACTGAACCGGCCATATCCTGACATAAAGGGATAAAACTAAAATCCACGTTCCTGAAGAAGGAAAAAAAATAATTTCCTGAAGAATTGGCAGCAGCATCTATAAACATCGGAATCACGCTGGAATCTCATAAAAAGAGACAAAAAATGTCCAATTATTATTGATTGCAATTCTCAGGGCTCAAATTGCTGCCTTAACTACATCTCTAACTGAGAACCAACAAAGAGTGGCTACCCTTGAGAACAGCCTGCCATCAAATGTGACAATTACGGATCAGCACGAGGACTGCAAACCAAATATAATCGCACATGGAAAACATAAAAGAATATGCCACAACCCCGAAATATTATACCGCACTTTCGATATTGCATTCGAAAATTCAAGGAGAAGCAGCCGATATTTTAATAACTTCTACTCAATCTTAAATCGCCTCGACTACACGTATGCGGACCAGAAACCTTTTTACGCAAAAACAAACGTACGCTGGCACAAAACAAAGTGACGATTATGAATATAAGACAGGCTTTGTTTTTCTCAAGCGAGTGAATCAATTGCAGTGTCTTCAACGCCACTGCAGGGATACAGGCAAAGCAGTTAATATCCTCATCGACACTGGAGCAACAAACAATTACATAAGTACCAAATGTAATATCGGTGTGTCTATTCCAATCAAACCCACTAAAGTAAAAACTCTTCATGGTTTCTCAATATCAAAATCAAAAAAAATAATATCAGTGTTAGATAATTTCTTTAAATTTTTTGAAACTGATGCATTAGAAGAATTTGATATGCTTCTGGGCGAATAGGGACTCAGGACAGTTAAAGCAGAGATTAACCTTTTCGAGTATAAGCTCAGTTATAAATATAGGGCCAAAAAAGAAAGAGAAATTTCGCAAAAAATTAATTATACAGTAAGCAATGAAAAATATAAATCTGAAATTGAAACAAGTAAGGAAGGGCTAAGTTCGGGTGTCACCGAACATTTTATACTCTCGCATTTACATATTTTTCAAATACCGTATTTGTGTAAAGTTTTATTTCGCTATCAATATTGGTTTCTAATGTATATATTATATAGAGAAGGCATGAGATGGAATTCAAAATAGCGTTATATTGGAAGAAGGCGTGGTTGTGAACCGATTTCACCCATATTTCGTACATGTCATCAGGGTGTTAAGAAAATATTAAATACCGAATTTCATTGAAATCCGTCGAGTAGTTCCTGGAGATATGGTTTTTGGTCCATAAGTGGGCGACGCCACGCCCATTTTCAATTTTTAAAAAAGCTTGAGTGCAGCTTCCTTCTGTCATTTCTTCGCAAAATTTAGTGTTTCTAACGTTTTTTTGTTAGTCGGTTAACGCACTTTTAGTGATTTTGAACATAACCTTTGTATGGGAGGTGGGCGTGGTTATTATCCGATTTCTTCCATTTTTAAACTGTATATTGAAATGCTTGAAGGAATCGACTCTATAGAATTTGGTTGATATAGCTATAGTAGTTTCCGAGATATGTACAAAAAACGTAGTAGGGGGCAGGGCCACGCCCACTTTTCCAAAAAATTACGTCCAAAACATGCCCCTCCCTAGTGTGATCGTTTGTGCCAAATTTCATTTTAATAACTTTATTTATGGCTTAGTTATGACACTTTATAGGTTTTCGGTTTCCGCCATTTTGTGGGCGTGGCAGTGGTCCGATTTTGCCCATCTTCGAACTTAACCTTCTTATGGAGCCAATAAATACGTGTACCAAGTTTCATCACTATATCTCAATTTTTACTCAAGTTACAGCTTGCACGGACGGACGGACCGACGGACGGACGGACAGACAGACGGACAGACAGACATCCGGATTTCAACTCTACTCGTCATCCTGATCACTTTGGTATATATAACCCTATATCTGACTCTTTTTGTTTTAGGACTTACAAACAACCGTTATGTGAACAAAACTATAATACTCTCTTTAGCAACTTTGTTGCGAGAGTATAAAAATAATGCAACAAACCGAAGGTGCTAACTCAATATTACCATTTACTACCACTGTATAAGCCACAATTAGGACGAAATCCGAAGATCCTATCTGGACAAAACAATATCCGTACCGTATATGTATCTGATAATGATTTTATTAACAAAGAAATAATTAAGTTTTTAGAAAATGAAATAATCCAACCTTGTAAAAGTCCGAACAATTCACCCATTTGGACAGTTGCTAAAAAAGGTATCGACGAACAAGAGAAACCTAAACGCAGAATGGTTGTAGACTTTCAAAAGCTAAACGCTCGAACTATTACAGATAAATACCCCATACCTGATGTAGCTAGGACTATACAAAATCTTGGTAATGCAAAAATTTTTACAACTTTAGATTTGGAATCTGGATTTCGCCAGATTCTTATTAAAGAATCTGACAGAGAGAAAACAGCTTTTAATGTAAATGGAGCCAAATATGAATTTCTTCGCATGCCTTTTGGACTGAAAAATGCTCCTCCAATTTTTCAAAGGTGTATCGATTATATCCTGAGACCATATATTGGCAAATTTGCGTATGTTTATATAGACGATGTTCTCATTTACTCTACTTCTCCAGAAGAGCATGTCGAGCACATACGCATTATTATAAATGCATTTCATAAAACTAACATTCAGATTTCCAATGAAAAGTCACACTTCCTTAAAGACACAGTAGAATATTTGGGGCACTTAATTAAATACAATAAAATCACCGTCGATCCCGTAAAAATACAAGCTATAAAATATTTTCCCACTCCTACTTCACTCTAGGAGCTTAGATCTTTTCTGGGTCTCGCAAAATATTATCGAAAATTCATAAAAAATTTTGCAGCCATTGTTAAACCACTTACCACATTTCTCAGAGGAGACAACGGTGGCCTATCAAAAATCAAAGCGAAAAAATTAAAATCACATTAGATGACCCTGCAATGACAGCATTAAGTAGAATAAAAGAAGAACTTCATGCTCATTTTGTACTTTTCGAACCAAATTTCATCAAACACTTTGAATTATCCACAGACGCTAGTAACTGCGCAATAGGGGCTGTATTATCACAAAATAAAAAAAAAACAATATCATTTATTTCACGAACACTTAGTCAAACCAAACAGAATTCCTCTACAAATGAGAAAGAGTTACTGGGAATTCTGTGGTCCTTACAGAAACTCCGAAATTATTTATATGGCATAGCAGACCATATGAGAAAAAAACCCCAATACAAAATTAAAAAGATGGAAAAATTTCATCGAAGAATATGGTGCTAAAATCACTTACAAACCTGGACATCAGAACGTTGTTGCCGATGCACTTTCCAGCCAACAAATTAATAACACATCTAATTCTGATAATTCCCAACATTCAGCACAAAGCTCAACTATACAAAAAATCAAACGTGTAAAACAACCACTAAATTGCTTTAAAAATCAAATTATCATAAAACAATCAGATGGGAACCACGCCCAAATATCATCGCAATATGTTTTTTATTACAATAGACATACACTTTTCTTTAAATATATACCTATTAAAAAATGTAATCAAACCAAAATTAGTAAACGCTATAAAAATAGACGAACAATTATTATTTTACGTCGAAAATGACATTATCAATATATTTCCCAATGCCTCTATCGTTCTAACTCATAACATGGTGGACGATATTACCGAAACCGAACAACAAGAACAGATCATACAAGACACACACAGACGTCCTCACAGAAACTACAAAAATAACGTACAGGAAAGCTCGTTCAGATACTACTGGCCAAACATACGTAACGCTTGTAAAAAAGAAGTACTACAAGACTGTGAAATCTGTCTCACAAACAAATACGAACGCCGACCAAATAAACAACCAATTGGTTCCGCACCAACGCAAAACAAAGTAGGCGAATACATACACTTAGATTTATGTTTTATGAGCAATAATATGTACATTAGTTCAACCGACAAATACTCCAAATTCTGCCATTTGAGACAAATACCATCAAAGAAAGACACATACAAATATGTTGACGAGATACTGTCACAAATATTTCCAAACGCAAAGTTTGTAATGACTGATACGAGTCAATATTTACTGGCATACAGTGCACAACAAATATACAAGCGAATACAAATAACGCATACCAAAACTCCAGCCTATCATTCGGCAACACACGGACAAGTTGAAAGAACGCATAGCACAATTATCGAAATCGCGAAAGTTTTAGCTGACCAGAATAATTCAGCACGGGAAGACCAAATTTTTGAAGCTGTTCGGCAGCACAACAAAACCATACATTCCGTTACCAACGAGAAACCCGAGAACGTGTTTTATAATCAAAAGGGGTATCCCGACATTCAAGAACGAATACAACAAAACCAGGAAAGACTCTTGCGTCATCATAATCGCAATCGAAAGCAGCTGAACTATAATCCAGGTGACGTAATATTTTCCAGGACGCACAGGCGTAATAAGAACGTAAGAAAATACGCGAAGTACGTTGTAAAAAAAGATAGCGGAAAGACTGTAACGATTAATGAAGGACGGATTATCCATAAGGATAACATAAGAGTAAAGGCATGTACGGAATAATTTTACTTTTCCCTATCGCATTATGCGACAATATAATAGATTTAAGTAACAAAACATATGTCCTCGTAAACACTGACCCCGTATACATATACTAATACTATTAATTTAATATATTGGAATATTCTGATACCCGTATTTGTTATTTTGAACAGGCTATAATTACAATTTATAAATACCCAATACTCGAAACTAAATGTAGATTATTTAATGTATACCCTTTAGCTCATAAGCATGGTAAAATTATTCTAAGTAGATCCTAAGATAGCAAAATATAATAATTATCAAAGAGTTTCAAAATTCAAGAATTTTGTCAGCAATTTTATTTGTAAATCAGAATCCTCTGATAATTGCACTATCACAAAATACTAAGTAAATGATAATCCAGCACAACGTGAAACAATTCACGAAAATAACGTTCCACTTCGCATCCTAGAGAATGGATACATTTTGGCAGATTACCAGTATATACTTGGAACAACTTGTATATATCAGGCCCTAAATTGATACACTTCAATGAATCCACGAACATCGATAACATGACATATTACAATCATCAACGACAATTTAAAGAAATAACACACAATCAACACAACGAAAAACTTGAAGTACTCCGTATTCTTTCTTCAAACTCAATCTACAAATTCAGCAATATCCAAACACTCTCAACATTTTTGATACCTATTGAAGAAAATCCAGTACATTTTACGTTCTTCAACATAATAGGATTCCTTACTTTAGTAGTCACCGCTTATGGTATGGTACACCTCTGCCGATATCACGTAAATAGAAGAATGCTTCACAGAAAAAGGCAATTGACGAATTTTAAGAAGTCGAAATGAATCGTCTTCCACAACAACAATTAGTAGCAGCATAGCGAGGACGCTCCGTTTTTAAGAAGAAGCGGAGTTAACGACATAACCTCGCTCCGGGTCACAAACACACTCACATACATCTTATCTGTTAATATACATCCTAAACAAAGACGAACTATGTAAACCGATAGAACTTATTTTGATATGCACTATCAGTCGAACAATAGAAATGAACTATTATTACAATACCAACCAAACATGCATTATCTAGAAATGCATTCTCGACATATAAACAACAAACATCCGGCAATGGAATAATCCACTGCGATAACCACCTCCGCATATCAATAATAACGAACAAGTGATAGCAAGATAACAGATATTACAACAAAGAAGTTGCAAGCAGATAACAGCAGTCGCATTTCACTAGTATAAATAGCACTAAGATTATAAAATGTAGTCAGTAAGAAATTATGAATAAACAAGTAAGGAAGGGCTAAGTTCGGGTGCCACCGAACATTTTATACTCTCGCATGATAAAGTGATAATCGAGATTTCATTATCCGTCATTTACATATTTTTCAAATATCGTATTTGTGTAAAGTTTTATTCCGCTATCATCATTGGTTCCTAATGTATATATTATACAGAGAAGGCATCAGATGGAATTCAACATAGCGTTATATTGGGAGAAGGCGTGGTTGTGAACCGATTTCACCCATATTTCGTACATGTCGTCAGGGTGTTAAGAAAATATTATATACCGAATTTCATTGAAATCGGTCTAGTAGTTCCTGAGATATGGTTTTTGGTCCATAAGTGGGCGACGCCACGCCCATTTTCAATTAAAAAAAAAGCATGGGTGCTTCCTTCTGCCATTTCTTCCGTAAAATTTTGTGTTTCTGACGTTTTTTGTTAGTCGGTTAACGCACTTTTAGTGATTTTCAACATAACCTTTGTATGGGAGGTGGGCGTGGTTATTATCCGATTTCTACCATTTTTGAACTGTATATGGAAATGCCTGAAGGAAACGACTCTATAGAGTTTGGTTGACATGGCTATAGTAGTTTCCGAGATATCTACAAAAAACTTAGTGGGGGGCGAGGCCACGTCCACTTTTCCAAAAAAATTACGTCCAAATATGCCCCTCCCTAATGCAATCATTTTTGCCAAATTTCAACTTAATATCTTTATTTATGGCTTAGTTATGACACTTTATAGGTTTTCGGTTTTCGCGGGCGTGGGCGTGGCAGTGGGCCGATTTTGCCCATCTTCGAACTTAACCTTCTTATGAAAGAAATACGTGTACCAAGTTTATCATGATATCTCAATTTTTACTCAAGTTACAGCTTGCACGGACGGACAGACAGACATCCGGATTTCAACTCTACTCGTCACCCTGATCACTTTGGTATATAACTCTTTTAGTTTTAGGACTTACAAACAACCGTTATGTGAACAAAACTATAATACTCTCCTTTGCAACTTTGTTGCGAGAGCATAAAAAGGCAACATCAAAATAAGTGTACTGCCCAAATAAATATAATTTCTTTTATTCGCGACAAACAACAGTTTGTTAACTCGTGCACATGCACGCCAAGAGAAGACCCACTTCCTTCGCAACCTTCTTTGCCACTTCTTTGGATAAGGCGGCAGGAGCCTTGCTTCTGCCTACAACAGACCAGGGCCCGAATCGCGGCAGTTGTGAGCGAGCAAGAAATCGTATCGAATGAAATTTCGTAACGTGTCGAGTGTGCGGATCGTCGCACTCGATGCGAAACGAATAGAAATTTTATGAAATAACTTCCCTGGTGTAGGTCTAAATGACATTTTCGAATAACGAAACAAAACAAAAAAAAAAGAAGTATTTGAATTGGAATTGAACGTAAATATTCAAATTTATTATACGTTTGTACATAAATTTACTAAATTTAGATTTTGCAGGCAAAAAAAATGAACCCTAACATGTTTTTTTATTCAAGTTTATCTGATTCAGATGAAGAACATCACCAAATGGCCATAAGGTCCAGGATTCGTGACAAAAGTAATCCCATGGCTTTACCTGAAGCAGCGTAAGAACATTTTTAATTACACCGTTTAACTTGGTATAGATCTTATTATTTTAAATCATTTACAGATGCAGGAAGCGGTTTAGACTGGACAAAGACGCATTTACATTCATCCTATCGGAAATAGAATTTAACGGCCATTTATCAACCGCAGTACCACCAATTTTTCAATTAGTAGCGACTTTGTCCCTTTTGGCGAGTGGAGGCTATCAACACTCAGTTGGCCGTGAATTGAGAACGAGTTCAATTTGATTTAATAACGTCGTGAACTGTTCGTAATTGAATTTATAATTTCCAGCTACCCGTTTGAAATGTGATTTGAAGCTTTTTACAGCTGATTCCCATAAACTGCATATATGAGGAGCGCTTGGGGGTATGAATTGCCAATTGATACCTTGAGGGGCGTACTTTTGTACGATGTCGGGTGACATTTGTTTTAAAAAATCCACAAATTTCTTTTCTGTGGCTCGTTGAGCTCCGATAAAGATTTTGCCATTATCGATCATGATTTTCGAAGGGAAGCCACGTTGGGCGACGAAGCGAGCAAATGCCGCGAGAAAAGCCTCCGTCTTCGGATTACTACATAGCTCAAGATGTACTGCCTTTGTCGTGAAACATACAAAGACAGCCACATAGCCTTTCATGAGAGTGGGAGACCTTAACATGGACGCCTTTACCTGGAAAGGCCCAGCAAAACCTGGTGAAAGGCAGAGCGAAATTGTTCCGGTGGAAGTGCTGCCATAATCTGCGTTCGCATCTTCTGTTTGTGCATAGTGCAAGTCTCGCACGTGAAGATGCACTTCTTGATTTGGTGCTTAAGACGGGGGATATAACCCTGACCTACCGTATGTTGCATGAGGCGATGTTCGGCGTGTAGCATTAAGATGTGGATGTTATGGAGGAATAATGTGGCAAATGGTGACCTCTCTGGAATTATTATGGGGTGGCGTTCATTGTATATTAGGCTTAGCAGACCTTTCGTGTCCAGAAATGGGTTTAGAACTAAGAGTGAGCTCTTTTTATCAATCGGCTTCGATTCTCTTAGTAGTGGTATATCGCGGCTGAAGTAGCGCGCTTGTGTATATGCAATTAGTGCGACCTTTGCCTTTTGTAACTCTAGGTGCGTCACTTTGTTGCATGGGAAATTATGTGATCCTTTTACTTTGCTTTTGAGTTGCTCAATAAATTTGAACATATAAATACATCTGAGAGTTTTTGGAAACGTTGAAAATCATTCAAGGATGTCGGCATCATCCAATAATGTGTGAAAGGTGGCGAGTTTTCGACCTTCTGGTGCGATAATGTTGCGCATGGAGTTTTGTGCCCAAGAATGAGGAGATTCTAACAACCATCGGGGGCCATTCCACCAGAGGGTGGTGGTGGCAAGGTGCAATGGCTTGTATCCTCTTGTACCTAGATCGGCGGGATTGTCAGCACTGGCTACGTGACGCCAAGTGGCTGATCCCACTAGGTCAAGTATTTGAGACGTTCGGTTAGAAATATAAGTCTTCCATGCATGTGGTAGTTTTTCCAATCAGGCAAGTACAATTTCGGAATCGGACCACATATATAGTTTGCATTTTGTCATGTTTAAATGCATTTGCACCATGGCGACTAATTTTGACAGTATTAGTGCGCCACATAACTCAAGTCGTGGGAGACTTATAGTTTTTAAAGGTGCCACCTTTGCTTTTGCGACTAATAAGTGGCTTGTGGTCGTGGTGTCGTTTTGCGTGCGCACATAGATAGTAGAGCAGTATGCCTTTTCAGAGGCGTCACAGAAGCCATGTAATTCGACTTTGTGATCGGGGGAGAAATTTACCCATCGCGGAATTTGAATCTGAGAAATATCATTCAGATTATTTGCGAACTGGGACCATTTTTCTAAGCGAAGAGGTTTCATCTGTTCGTCCCAGTCGGTTCCCTCTAGCCATAATTCTTGTATTAAGATTGTCGCTTGGATCATAATTGGCGAAAGCCATTCTGCGGGGTCGAAAAGTTTTGCCACCGAGGATAAAATCTGTCTTTTCGTTATGGCTGATAATGCGGATATGGACTCAGTCGTGTATGAGAACTGGTCCGATATCGCATTCCATTGGATGCCTAGTGTTTTTGTTGTACTTTCCTTTTCGAATATAAGGAAATTAGTGTCCAACAAATTTTCGTTTGGAATATTTTTGAGTATATTTGGGATTTGAGGGCTTTTATTACCTGTGATAAGGCCTCGTATGCTTGTGGAAGAGTGTGACTTCCAGACATAATATCGTCTGCATTCGTTTGAGTTTGAAATTCTGACTTTGTGTTGTCTGCCAATTCGTGGAGTGTTCGAATGGCTAAATATGGTGCACAGTTAACGCCAAATGTAACTGTTTTTAGTTTGAAGTCGCGTAAAGGCCTAGTGGGGTATCTTCGGAACATAATACGTTGAAAATCTTGGTCGTCTTTATGCACGACTATTTGCCGATATATTTTTTCAACATCCCCATTGAATACGTATTTGAATATACGCCAATTTAATATCAGAAGCTTTAAATCTGGTTGGAGTATGGGTCCCGTAAATAGAATATCATTTAGAGAATTCCCTGAACTAGTGGTTTTCGACGCATTAAAAACAATTCTTACTTTTGTTACTTTTGATGCTGGAGTTACTTCCTCCATGTGATCTAAATGGAGGTATTCTTCTAACGCACCATCATATTCAGATTTGAGTTCACCTTTTTTAAGTAGGTTTCTTTCCATACTTAGAAACTGCTGTATTACAGAGGTGCGAGAGTGACCTAAGGCGAGTGTGTTAGGAAATTGTTGTTTAAGTGGTAGTCGTACGACCGTTTTCTGATTTAGTAGTTGTGGATTTGTAAAAATCCTCACAATACTGATCTTTAGGGGTTTTGACTGATATGGGGGGGAGTTCTTCTAATTCCCAAAATTTTTTCAATTTTGAATTGAGATACTGGTTAGAGACTCCCTCAAATTGAGTTGTCAATGTTGTAAATGGTTCCGCAACTAGTCCACTTGGGACCCATCCGAAAATGGTATTTTGCGCCAGAAGTGTATTTGTGATTTTCTTAATACCTTCATGTATTATCTGTGATATGAGATCGCTGCCTAATAGAAGATCTATTTGAGCGGGGGTGTTGCAGTTTGTGTCTGCTAGCTTTAGGTGTGAAACCTTTTGCCAATTTGCATATTGGTTAATTTCGGTAAGACAATAGCTTCTGCTTGTATGCGCTTATCCGCTTTGGGGGAAAAGAGGGTAATGGGGCAGATTTTATTTGAGTTTTGAACAACTCTTCCGCCTATTCCCGTGATTTCAAAATTGGCCAGTTTGGTTGGCAACTGTAGCCTGTTTTGTGGCCTAGACGCTATAAATGATCGTTATGATCCTTGGTCTATTAAGGCTCTGAGTTTAAACAGTTCTCCTCGATGTTCGATGGAGACAACTGCTGTGGGTAATAGTACCCTACTGTGATTTTCACTATGTAGCGTTTGGGTTTTCAACGCCTTTGAGCAGCATTATGGTTATTGGCAGTTTTCAGAATTTGTTGTTGCAACTAAACCTGTTGTTATTTCTACGTTTGCGCTGTTTGGGGGTGAGCTGGAAAAATTGGTTATATGTAACATTGAATGATGTCTTTTATGGCAGTAGACGCAATTAAATTTGCTTTCGCAATCTTTAAGCGTATGCGCATGTGAAAGACAGTTGGTACATAATTTTTTCGTTCATACGAAATTGTTTCGATCGCTAACATTAATTTTTTTGAATTTTTCGCAAGATTTGAGCTTGTGACCTCCTCTACAAAGTTCGTATGATGTTTATTTATATTGTTCGGAAGTTAACGACTGATTCTTAAAAAAGCTTCTATCGGGTGATTTTTTAAGAGCTTGATAACTTTTTTTTAAAAAAAAACGCATAAAATTTGCAAAATCTCATCGGTTCTTTATTTGAAACGTTAGATTGGTTCATGACATTTACTTTTTGAAGATAATTTCATTTAAATGTTGACTCATGTGGTTTCAACAATATGGCGCTACATGCCACACAGCTCGCGATTCTATGGCCATTTTGAGGGAAAACTTCGGAGAACAATTCATCTCAAGAAATGGACCCGTAAGTTGGCCACCAAGATCATGCGATTTAACGCCTTTAGACTATTTTTTGTGGGGCTACGTGAAGTCTAAAGTCTACAGAAATAAGCCAGCAACTATTCCAGCTTTGGAAGACAACATTTCCGAAGAAATTCGGGCTATTCCGGCCGAAATGCTCGAAAAAGTTGCCCAAAATTGGACTTTCCAAATGGACCACCTAAGACGCAGCCGCGGTCAACATTTAAATGAAATTATCTTCAAAAAGTAAATGTCATGAACCAATCTAACGTTTCAAATAAAGAACCGATGAGATTTTGCAAATTTTATGCGTTTTTTTTTTTTTAAATTATCAAGCTCTTAAAAAATCACCCGATATTTAAATTATTGTGACTACTTGCCTGGGGTCTATTGAATCTTCTATTGAGGTCGTCTTGAACGTTTTTCGTTCTGACTAGTTTTTTATCTACCCTTTCTGCAATTTCATATTGGGTAGTAAGAAATTCTTTCATTTGCTGCCACGTTGGGCACTTTCTTCGCGATGAGAGCGATTGTTCCAACAAAAGTAACGATTTTTCTGGTAATGCAGCTGAGCATATATTTACCAGAATGGGGTCCCAGTTATCTGTGGGAATATTCTGTGTCGATAAAGCTTTTGTATCTGAGGTGATACAATTTCTGCGCTTGAGATAATTTAGGATGGTTTATGTACACAGCTGTAAACATTTCCCGAAGGATGGCCACTGTTCATAACCACCATGAAATCTATCTGTGTCGCATACTGGCACTTTAAGATGGATGCCTGAACTTGCCTTGTCTTGAAACTTGGGCTTGTCTTTGTGGCAGCTCTACCCTCGGTTGTGGAGTAGGTGCAATTGCTTTTCGAACTGGTCTAGGCAGTGTTCATACTTGGTGTAAGCCGAGGATTTAAAATTCTCTGGTATGTCTGAATCATCAGATTCTACAATTGCGCCATATGACGCTTGGAGACGCATCCAAAAATTGTCTAAATTGTCTTTTTTGATTTCTAATACCGATTCAGAATTGGCTTGAAGCGGTGAAGATGAAAATCGAGTGCAGTATCGTATCTAACTGTTACTCTTAGCAATGAATTTTGTATAAAAAATATCTTTACCCCTCTTTAGTTTTGTGGCAAATTGCTTTGAGTGTGTCGCTTCTGCCTGTGTACATTGATTTTTTTCTTCTGAAATCATCTTTGGAACTTTTAGCAACTGAGTTGTGTAAGATTCCTTTGAGTCGGAGCTCATTTAAAGGATGTATAGAATGAATCAAAACGTCTTAGTGAAAACCAGACTTGTATATGTTTAGAAAAAGTATATAAAGTATACTAGTATATAGTATATGGTATATAAAATGTTGAATAGAAGACTAAATGAGCCTTAGTCGCCTGCCCCACACTACACCTACACCCATCTCTAACACGCACACTCACCACACTCACCTCGACATCACCACACTCCACATCAACACCACCCACACGCGCGAGCGCAGGATCCACATACTCAAACACACACCACACCACTCCACTGAACAAGGGTCAGCTTATAAACAAAGCAGTTCAGACTCGTCCGTCGTTGAATATGCATCGCTCTTTCGCCACGCGCCGCTAGTGATCTCCAGTTTATACATACATCTACATCCAGTTCCAAACCTAGCTCTAAAGTGTAAACCAACAGTGTGAAGCTGAGTATAAAGCGGAGTTATATTGCAACGGATTCGATATACGGCCTTAGAAGGCGGATTTATATTGTAACTAAAGTAACAGTGTGAAGCTAAATATAAAACGGAGTTATATTGTAAATAAATTTTCGAAATTGAAACCGGAGGTTTATTTTAAGATACACAATTTGCAAAAGTGGTAAGTCGAGTGGGCAGTGAATAAAACATTGGTCCTTCTACTCGCAAAGAACGGCACTATTGAAAAAAAAAACAAAGAAAATCAAATTCTAAAATTCTGTGACATAAAATATATTCTTAACATACAAAAATTGTGCAAAATAAAAGTGCAGTGACAAATACATACATACATACAAAAAAAAAAACAAAAAACAGTTGAGAACGGAAAGCACGAAACGGTTCCGAGCCGTAATATCAAAATACCGTAAATTGCAAAAAAAAAAAAAAAAAATTTATGATAATACAAACATTTTAATTCGCGTGTGGAACATATAAATACATATACATATGAAATATTCTAAAAACTGTGCTGATCAACCGAAATAAAAAAAACAAACCGGGCGCAAAAATTAATTTAATCCAAAATGGGCGCGAAGCGTAAAAACAAACAAGAAACAGTATAAATAATAAAATTAATATTGTGATAATAAAATATACTAAAGATATCTGTATATAATATACAATACGAACCAAACAAAAACAAGAAGAGCATAAAGGAAACGATTACCGTGGCCCACCCTAATAACATCAACATCAGCAGCAACAGGAAACAAATAGGATACAACTGGGACACAGCGACAAGAGCAAACACCCCCCACCTAACCGCATACTAAAGCCCTCAAATACCCTTGAAGCGGCCCAAAGTCTTTCAGTGGCGGATCCACG
>NW_024396591.1:0-13424 GCF_016617805.1 Bactrocera tryoni
TCAAAATGGCACATCAAGTGTTAATTGAGCCCGATAGGGCGGCACTCCTACCTAATATACATATATAGGTCACAATAATTAATTTGAAGTTATAGTGATTTTTAAATAGGTGAAAAAATGGGGGCGCTAAAAAAATATTTATTCTTAAAGTGGGCGGTAGACAAAAGTTTGAGAACCACTGATTTATAACATTTGTCCATTCTAAAATATTTTTCCATGACTCGCAAAAATCTGCGTCGATATGTAAAAACAAATTTCATTTCCAAAGTTATAGTTGTTTGTGTTGACCCAGTTCCAAAAAAGGGTACTTGCATTGACAACCATAAATGCTTGGAGATTCATCTAAAATCAATCGGTTAAAAAAAAAATAGTTTTATAAATAGATAAGCTCGGGCCTGATCGAAGATTTTTTTTTCACGGAAGCCTGTTGAGCATAATCAATCTGTGGATCTTATCTGAAAGCCAATCTGTTACTATTAGCTAAAACTTGATTACGACCTCTAGTCGTTGATGTCCGCCGTCTTTCCATCTGATCACGAAGACGCTCAGAGCTTGACTAGTGCAAAATTGTATATTTCTGATATTTTGTTCTTCAAGCCGCTGCATACGCTCCTTACTGGACTTTGGAGCACGTATGTTCTGAAATTTTGTTCAGTAAGCCGCTGCGATCGTTCGATACTCGACTTCCGCGCGGGTACTTGATAAGTCCTTAAATTTTATTACGCAAGCCTCTGCTCCCGCTCGATACTCGACTCTCCGGCACGCGATTGTGTCGGGCGTTTTCTTCGACTTGTAAGACGATTTTCAGTTTCTGATGCAGATTCTACATCACAGCGTGTTTTCGATACACTCGCCTGGGAACTAATTTAAGAAAATTGAGATCTAGATCTTGTGTGCATTTTAAAATGAAAAAAAGTTAAGCCGTACTAAATTATTTCGTTAAAACCTGTAAGAATGTAATTGAAAAATTACCTGCTATTCGAATTTAAAGTATATGCATTCAGTACAGACAATTTACTCAAGCAAAATTTATTTAATTCCGCACACGACTGATGCATGATTGTATGTATGTATGTTGTTTAAAATGAAAAAAAAAACCACTTTATTTCTTTACATTGACTCCTCTCCAGTAACCCAGTGTCCCCTACACTCGTGGCCCCGCAAACTTTACCACTATACTTTCTTACAAATTTTTTCGGACTTTTTCGTTCGTTCGGTATTTTCTGCAATATTGTTTTTTTTATGTTTTATGTAAGCATAAGTAAACTAAATTATATTATCTAACTATAATTAGGAGGGAGGATGGAGTTAGGTGAAGAACTGAGGAAAGTTCTCTGATCGTCATTCACTTGGGAGTGGCCAGAAACGATTCTTTTACACATGGTTCAAGCAGCTCACGACTTCCGGTCTTTGACCAAGTATCCTCTGGGTAGCCTAAGAACATCCGTTTGAAGGCGACCTAAAGTGAGAAGGCGAAACATCCCCTGCATAGGGTTGTGCGCTGGGTTCGGGACCCGCCACGTAAAAAAACACTCCAATGAAAAACCAACAACAGCCTCGGATAAGAGACCACCCTTGTGATGACGACCATGGCAAACGAAAGAAGGACTACGAATTGAGGGCATGCACCTGGAATGTCCGGTCCCTAAATTGGGAAGGTGCTGCTGCCCAGCTGGTTGATGTCCTCGTAAAAACAAAGGCTGACATCACCGCCGTCCAAGAAATGCGATGGACGGGACAAGGACAGAGACGAGTAGGTCCTTGTGACATTTACTACAGTGGCCATATAAAAGAGCGCAAGTTTGGTGTTGGATTCGTGGTGGGAGAGAGACTCCGTCGCCGAGTACTATCATTCACTCCGGTGAAGAAGGTATATTTGGCACTAAAGTCGGTAAATTCAACCTCCACGACGAAACATCCCTAAATGGGTTGAGGCTGATTGACTTCGCCGGGGCCCGAAATATGGTTATCTGTAGTACTAGATTCCAGCATAAGAAGGTCCATCAAGCTACCCGGCTATCTCCGGACCGAAAAACTACCAACCAGATCTTTCATGTTGTGATAGACGGAAGACACGTCTCCAGTGTTTTAGATATGCGTGCGCTCCGAGGTCCTAACATCGACTCGGACCACTATCTTGTTGCAGCTAAGATTCGCACCCGACTCTGTGCAGCAATAAACGCACGCCACGAAACACAAGGAAGGTTCGACGTCGAGAAGCTGCAATCACAACTGACAGCCGAACGATTTTCTACTCGGCTTGCACTCCTGCTCTCTGAGAACACTCGTCAACAACTCGGTATAAAGGAACTGTGGGACGGAATTTCAAACTCCTTACGTACAGCTGTAACCGAAACCGGAAAGTGCGAAAGAACAGCTGGTACGACGAGGAGTGCCGTGTCGTAGCGGAGAGAAAACAGGCTGCCTACCTCGCAACGTTCCGATCGACCACTACACGTGCGGGATGGGATAGATACCGAGAGTTCAAGAGGGAGCGAGGCGTATTTGTAGACAAGCGAAGAAAGAGGCCGAAATGCGTGAGTACGAAGAGCTTGATAAGCTGGCCGACAGGGGTTATGCTCGAAAATTCTTGGAAAAAATGCGCTTACAGAAGGTTTCAAGACCGGAGCATACTCTTGTAGAACCCCTAAAGGTGATCTAGTCACTGATGCCCAGAGCATACTTAACTTATGGAGGGAACACTTCTCCAGCCTGCTGAATGGCAGCGAACGTACAACACCAGGAGAAAGAGAACCCCATTCCCCAATCGATGACGATGGAGCGGATGTTCTATTACTCGACCATGAAGAAGTTCGAATATCAATCGAGCTATTCAAACACGGCGGCGATGAACTGATAAGGAGCATGCATCAGCTTCTTTGTAAAATATGGTCGGACGAAAGCATGCCCAACGATTGGAATTTAAGTATACTCTGCTCTGCCGTTAGTTCTGCTTTCTCCAGGCTGGACAAGGAAGCACAGAAAATGGGTCAGGCAGTGAACGAGGGCAAAACAAAATATCTCCTGTCATCAAACAAACACAACTCCACATCGAACCAACAAAAAGTCAGTTCTACCCGCATTTGGCTCCAAACCACAACCACCACGAGACTCCCCGAGGGGCTAATCCGCATGAGCAGGTTGGAGTTACCTCCAAGGGCTCCTACTCCCCGTGATACCAGAATTAAGTCTCCGGTCAGACCTCGTAGCCGAAACTACTACCAGTTGAGCTTCCATACCGCTCTGGACTGGTGGCCAATAAAGAAGGTGAGGCTGGACCCCACTGACACACAAAATATATCCAACACAACACACAACACTCATACCAAAAACTAACCCTAATTCACAGTTAAACGCCTTCGCCGCTTAAATACTTCACTCGCATACAACCCTAATAATTCGGTGTTCCGACTAGTGGAGATCACACCACTAACATCTATCTACTCGCGTGGAAAATATCCCTCCCAAACGCACTTATCATAAATAGCCTCCAGGTATGCCGGGATGAACTTCCACAAGCTTTTCTCTCTGTTCAAACCATCAAAACCGGGAGACCGTTTAGACCTAACCAGGCCAAAGGCGTACCCCAACTCCCCATCATCTAATGGAGGGACAGGCACCTCTTGTGCTTGAGGTACCTGCACCTCCGACCTGGGAAAGAATGCTCCTAACAGAACCCCCGCACACTCTCTCCACGTCGATAACAGAGTGTCACCGACGCGAAGAGAGGTGACATCCTGACTTCTACGACCCCTGCAGATCCTCTAGACCTGACCCCAGGGGTCGATCCTATTTTCCCTAACGAAACTCCTCCACTCATCCTCCTTAACTTTAACTAACATTTCCTTATATTCCCTATTCACACAACTAAATTCATATCTAAGCTGGGACAACCTATCAGAATTGGATTGCCGGGCGCGTTGAAACTTCCGCCTTAATCGCCTGACAGTCCTCCTCATCAAGGTAAGTTCACGCGTCCACCATTTAATATTAGAAACCCTACGAGACTCAAACCTAGCAAAAACCCTATCATTTACCCCCCAAACTACCTCATAGAGACGAGCAGTTTGCTCGTCCACCCCCAACTCCTCAAACTCACGAAGCGGTATACAAGATACCGCTTCCCTAACTGAGAGTCCATATTGGTTCCAGTCAATTGGCGGGGGAGGAGATCGAGGGGTAACCATAATTTGAATCAAATTATGATCACTCAATCCCCACCCCCCCTAACCTCCCACCTAACACTAAAGGCCCTACTTGCTGCCTCATTCATTAGCGTCACGAACGATTTTCTAACTGTGGGAAAAAATGCGGCGGCTTACAGAAGGTTTCAAGACCGGAGCATACCCAAAGGTGATCTAGTGACCGATGCCCAGAACATACTTAAATTATAGATCCCTGCTGAATGGCAGTGAATGCACAACGCCCAGAGAAGGCGAACCCGATTCCCCAATCGATGACGATGGAGCAGACGTTCCATTGCCCGACCATGAAGGAGTTCGAATAGCAATTACCCGCCTGAAGAACAACAAAGCGGCGGGGGCCGATGGATTGCCGGCCGAGCTATTCAAACATGGCGGCGAAGAACTGATAAGGAGCATGCATCAGCTTCTTTGTAAAATATGGTCGCACGAAAGCATTCCTAACGATTGGAATTTAAGTGTGCTATGCCCAATCCATAAAAAAGGAGA
This sequence comes from Bactrocera tryoni, assembly GCF_016617805.1. Taxonomy (NCBI): domain Eukaryota; kingdom Metazoa; phylum Arthropoda; class Insecta; order Diptera; family Tephritidae; genus Bactrocera; species Bactrocera tryoni. The sequence goes on from NW_024396591.1 coordinate 4,692, forward strand.
CCCCACAATCTGCGCCAACTACCGTGGGATTAGCCTCCTCAACATCGCATATAAGGTTCTATCGAGCGTATTGTGTGAAAGATTAAAGCCTGCCGTCAACAAACTGATTGGACCTTATCAGCGTGACTTCAGACCTGGAAAATAAACAACCGACCTGATATTCACCATGCGCAAAATCTTGGAAAAGACCCGTGAAAGAAGAATCGACACACGCCACCTCTTCGTCGATTTCAAAGCTGCTTTCGACAGCACGAAAAGGAGCTGCCTTTATGCCATAAGGCTGTGTAAACTGACGCTGAGTAACACCAAAAGCTCCATCAGGATCGGGAAGGACCTCTCTGAGCCGTTCGATACCAAACGAGGTTTCAGACAAGGCGATTCCCTATCGTGTGACTTTTTCAACCTGCTTCTGGAGAAAATAGTTCGAGCTGCAGAACTTAATAGAGAAGGTACCATCTTCTATAAAAGTGTACAGCTGCTGGCGTATGATATCATCGGCCTCAACACCCGCGCCGTTAGTTCTGCTTTCTCCAGGCTGGACAAGGAAGCACAGAAAATGGGTCTGGAAGTGAAGACGAAATATCTCCTGTCATCAAACAAACAGTCGTCGCACTCGCGACTTGGCTCTCACGTCACTGTTGACAGTCATAACTTTGAAGTCGTAGATAATTTCGCCTATCTTGGAACCAGCGTAAGCACCACCAACAATGTCAGCCTAGAAATCCAATGCAGGATAACTCTTGCCAAAAGGTGCTACTTCGGACTGAGTAGGCAATTGAGAAGCAAAGTCCTCTCTCGATAAACAAAAACCAAACTCTATAAGTCACTCATAATTCCCGTCCTGCTGTATGGTGCAGAGTCTTGGACGATGTCAACAACGGATGAGTCGAAGTTGCGAGTTTTCGAGAGAAAAGTTCTGCGAAAGATTTATGGTCCTTTGCGCATTGGCCACGGCGAATATCGCATTCGATGGAACGATGAGCTGTCCAAGTGAATGGAAACACAGCTCTGAAAGTATTCGACGCAGTACCCGCCGGGGGAAGCAGAGGAAGAGGAAGATCTCCACTTCGTTGGAAGGACTAAGTGGAGAAGGACCTGGCTTCGCTTGGAATATCCAATTGGCGCCACGTAGCGCAAAAAAGAAACGACTGGCGCGCTGTTGTTAACTCGGCTATAATCGCATAAGCGATGTCTACGCCAATTAAGAAGAAGAAGACATAAATGAAATCAAGTCCGAGTTATTTAAACATAAATATGTGTATGCTTTTTTATTCAATTGCACAAAGACCGTGAGTTACATCTTTATTGTAATAGAAAATACTTATACATATTTATAATAGATAACGCCATTGAATAGTTCCTCCATTCTACTTCAAATAAAAAGTGGCAAATTTCCTTAAAAATATTGAAATAAAGAAAACAAATTCAATCGATTTTGCATTGTGAGGTTTGCTTTCAGACATCACAAATTTGTGAGGAAATTGTTAGCATTTGAGCTTCTGAAATCACCTCAGCATACGGAAAACCTCACCTCCTTTTGAGCCGCTGCACAGTGGTCGGTCTTATATGGAATCAGCGGCCAAAAATACTTCCACTGCATATAAAAAAATGAAGCTTTTGCCAAAGCTTTTTAAAATCTCCCTCTCGCGTTTCCTACTCTGCCACCCACTGATGGTAACAAATTTTAAACAAATATTTTAAACTACAAAATTTGATAAACGAAAAAAAGATTTTTTGGAATATTATTCAACTAAATCAAAACTGATTTTAATAAAATGGATTTACTTGTGCATGATAGTTTCTTTGACTGGTGATGAAAGGATCTAAGCTCAAAAGCAATCGGTTTAGCAAGTCCTGATTTGTAGCGATCCGTTAGTTCTTTCATGTATGATGGAGTCGATACATCTTAACGTCCTTATTTTTTGACCCAGCAGATTCTTATGAGAGTTCTACAATTGAAACTGATGCATAGTGAATAACATCAGGAGCGTGAATTAAAATTTTACGAACTGACGAAGGAAGATAATACCAGAAATATTTTGAAGTTAATTCCTTTGCAGGATCTAGCGCAAATCTAATGCATTGAGGGTTTATTAAACTATTTCCGTTTGAAATTGAATTCGAACAGGACGGCAATAGCGGGTGTACGAAGGTCGGTTTGAAGTTTTTTCAAATTTGTTTGTGCTCTTCATAATTTTGCGATTTTATAATCAGTTATATAGGGACATATGCTGTGACAAATAAATTGTTGTCTTCCAAATTATTATTTACAAATTTCTGTTTATATTTTTGCTCTGACCAGAATTGCCATCAAAGCCACATATTCCTATTGAAAATAGGTAATTAGAGGACTCATTCCGTTCATTAATTACATTTCTGACGCAATGTGGTCCAATAATTTTTTTATCTCAACTTAAACATCAGATTCTTAGGCCTTTATTGGCTCAGGATAACTGTTTTCCTTTCAAACTTTTTAAAAGTTAATATCAAGTTTTTTGTTAACGAAGCATCTAATAAGTAAATAATGAAGCTTTATTAAATTTGCTTAGGTGATAAGTGATATTTCTTCCCACATTTTCTAAACACCAAAATTCAAAAATATATAGGCGTGAAAGTTTACACCGATATGATGTGCCTAAATAAAAGTACGTTTAAAACAAACATTTGATAAAATTGAGAAAATGATCAAATGAAAACCAAAGCTCAAATATGTGTATATATGTATGATGAAAACAAAAACTAAAAAATACAATAAAATATGCACGAATATACGTACACGTAAATACAAAAAATTTTAAAAAATAACACACAAAAAATCGCATGGCTGGTAGAATAACAAAGAAAGTTGCAAAAAGTTGCAGCTGAAATCAAAAGCATAGACTTCGAAAACATCAACTAATATAAACAAACTTGATTCACTTAAGGGCAAGACAGGGATCAAAACTTTTTGTATACCTTAAATCGATGTTTAAGGAAAAACATACCACGCAAAAGGGCACTTATAAAACAATAAAACAATATATTATTACATAAGAACTACTTTGTTATATAACAAATACCTTTATTATCAATACTCATTTCGATTTATGGGGATTAAACACGACTTTATATCGCTATTTAATTTATTATAAGAGATAATTTTTGAGCTATTTTCACTGAACAGTCAGAGTGTTTCTATTGTCTCACTTCTCTTGCTTTTCGTGGCCCCTACGAATGGGATAGACCAAAAATGTATTTACCGTTAATTTTATTGGTGTTTTAAGAAATAGCCTTGATACAAACAGTGGTAAATTTCAAACTGTTATTTTTTTATTTTTGGTTTAAGTAGTATACTTGCCCTTGAATTTTAAATGTAGGTATGGACACGCGCTCAACGCCTTGCTTACCCTTGCAAGAGGATGTGTGAAATGCGATATCATAACGGCGTATGTGGCGCATGAATTCTTTGGATTTCGGATGATCAACCGCAAGAAGAGAATAAAGTGATTCAGGTGGAGGGAGAATTTCTTCTAATTTGACTTTTCCTTGTAAGCAACACATTCCTTTCGATTCATACTAGAATTTCAGTGTCAATCAAAGCTCACACACTACTGAAATATACAAGTATATATACTGATACTATAGGATCTTTCTTGTAAGAAACCGAAGGATCGTAATTCATAGCAGAATTTTCCTTACTTACCCTGTCATCGATGTCTATCCCTTTCTCGGCTGCGGCGAACCTCACGCTCTACTGAAGATTATCTCTCAGCTCTATATCTATCCTGATCCTGACTCTGGCGAGCCTCACGTTCCGTTGACGATTCTTCATTTCTAGCTGAACATATTTTTTGGCATTCACTCTACTAGGCCCCATATTCGACTGATGACATTTTCCAATCATGGCTTTATAATTTCTGCACAAACTTACATGATATTAGTATGTGCCGCAGTAAAAACACACTAACTACTTTTAATTTAGTAACAAAGGATAATCAATAATCATAACAAACAAAAGATTTTTCTATATTTTTTTGTATTAATATCTTTTTATTTATTGAATCTGCTTTTTTTATTAAAGCCTAACAATAAGTTATAAAATCTTACATCTTTTTAAAAACTAGGCACGCTCAAGCAAGTGATCGAGCTATTTTGGTGATTTGTTGCTCCTTAGTACGCGGGCATATCTCTTCTTTTAAGGCTTGTTTGATCGCAGGAATGTATCAAAACATTTGCCAAAGGGTTTGGGTGATCTCGGAGTTTAAATATGTATATATTTAATTCTGCTGTCTTCTACTTCTTTCTTTACCATAGAAATACCAAGGTTTTTATGGATATTTTCATTAGGCATGAACCTTTGTATTTTATCAGTATTAGATGCACAGGTTGTACCACACACTTGAATGCCATACATCCAAAGCGGCCTTATTACCGCATTATATAAAAGCACTTTGTTGTATAGGCTAAGTTTGGAGTTTTTATTTAACAGTCAATTCAAATTTGTAGCTATTATCTTCATGCAAGTTATTTTACTAGATATATGTTTTCTCAGCGTAAGTCTTCTATCTAGGTGAATACCTGATATGTTACTTCGTTCGCTTGGGGTATTAAAATAATTTTTATTTTTACTGCCGGCCACATTTCTGGTCTTAGCAAAAACGTATATGCTTACACTTTTGTTCATTCACATTATACGTTAATTGGCTACCCATTCTTCGACAGACCTTAAGTGCTCCGCTAATATTCTTGCAAAAGTTGAGGTTACTACATTGTTAGCAGTTAGAAGATTTGCCGTGTATATGATGTATAATGTTGGGCATAAAACATTGCCCTGTAGTACAGCCCTTATTTGTCGTTCCACAGAAATGAAATCTCCCACTTTCACCATACATTGTCTATTTTTTAAATAAGGCTCCAATTTTTTATACAATACCAAAGATAGAATGTTTTTAATCTTATACAAAGGCCAACATGCCACCCCTATCAAACGGCTGAACCATGTCTATAAATATACAAAGTAGCTAAACAGTACTCTCTGTGCTCAAATGCCCTTCTTATCTCGTTAGTAATTCTATTTACTTGCTTTATCGTGCTATGTTTTTCAGGAAACCCAAATTGGTGCGTTGGTATTATATTATTTTCGTGGAGGAAAGGAGTCATTTTTGATAGTAACAATTTTTCTAATGTTTTAGAAAGACAGGGTAGAAGACTGATTGGTCTGGGTTAAGTCCTTCCCAGGTTTATATATCAGGATAATCTGTGACTTTTTGCACGAATTAGGATAGTATCCGAGATTAAGAAGGAGAGCAGAGAGCACTTCTACGGCAATAATTGGTAACTCAATTAGCCGTTTTGGAGTAATATTATCATATCCTGGTGACTTTTTTGGGCTAAGTTCTTTAATTATTCTAATATTTTTTAGTCTAGTAACTTCAGAAGTAGAAGCCCTAATAGGCACAAGCGACTCGTTAGTGATATAGGGCAAGGTTGGCAACTGAAAGTTGTTCTTTGGGCAAAGAGTTGAAATACCTTTTATCGGAGAATTGCAAAGCAAATTGCCGTTTCCTCATCACTACGTGCCCAATTACCATTCAACTGTCAAAGAGGGATGTTGAAATTTTCTGGTGGCTTAAAAGGCTTTTGCTTGCTAGAATTTGGGCACAGTTTCTTTATATAATTTTCAGTGTTGCGTTCTTCCTTCCGTTTATGCGCTTTTTTTAATTAACGTACAGCAGATTTCAATTGAAACAGAGTTGAAGAGGAGCGACTTAACTGCCATTAACGTCTAGCTCGCCTTTTTTCATTTACACGCATCTCTATTCCATTATTGGTGATCTTTCTAAAACGAACTTGTTTATAGTTTTTTTTTTTGGTATTGCCAATATAGCTGTATTAGTTATTACGTCATTGAATTCTTTTATACTTACATTAATGTCTCTCCTGTATTTATTTTGCACTCAATATTGATGTGGCTGCTGATATACTTCTATACTTCAACCAGTTAGTTTTAAGTGATGTTAGAGAAACTTTTGGCTCAAATATCATGGGCTGTTCGTATAATTTTATCAGTGCAGGAGAATGATCGGATGGTAAGTCTGTTCATGTATCAGTTGTCATAAACGATCTATCTATATCTTTTTAAGTCTTGCATTTTTTTTCTGTCACTGTATATCCAGCTTATTATGATGGCTTATTATGGTGGTTTAAACGATTTCTAATCAACACTGCCGATTATATATATTTTTTAAGCAGATTTGAATTCGGCAGTAATTGTTTTTTTTTTTAAGAATAAAATATTATCATTAAATATTTGCGTCAATTCATTTAATTGAGACATACGAAAGCCGCAGCGCACATATTTAACAAAAAAGATGTACATAAATTTTAATTTTGTTCACATTTTTTGTAGATTCTTTCATAATTTTTTCGAAAAACTAATTCAGAAGTCTGTCGATATTAAGCAACGTAGTCCGTGTCCGTGTGAAAAACATAGCATTTAGATTTGTATGAGCGCAAGTCTCCCGGAATTTGACTTTGAATCTTCCAGTTTAAGTCAACAACATCGGTAGTTTGATATTTTCAATAGCAACCGATGGTAGAAGCAATCGTCGTTTTTCGGGTGGATTGTGTAAATTCGTCCTAATGCATTAGTGGAGAACACATCTTGATGTCAATCTAATGGTTGGCCTTGCTTTCTGCGCAACTATTTCTTCGCAAACGGATCACGGACGAAAGTTGAGAAAAAACTCGTCAATGTTAATTTTGTTGCTGGCGGTGTTTCCACTGGCTGTACTGGAACTTTGGGTTGAAATACACTCTTTGGCCATTCTCCAAATTAACTGCGAGACGCACAACAGTCGGAAAACGTTCATGAATTGCAAAAGTAAATACTTATCATACAAAGCGCTTTATTGCAGTTCACGTATCGACCGTATCGTTCAAGACCAATAATCGCCATGTTACTTCCTTTGGTCACGTATTTACAAAAGTATTTTATCGATTACACAAAACTGCAATACTCAACATTGATATGAGTTTTGAATGTGAATTAGACAATAATGGTGAATATAGTACGATCCATGTGTTGTCAACTTCGATATTCACTCTTGTAAGTTGATTGCTGAATGTTCTGTTATCTGGTGAGTGACGCCGATAGAGTTGATATCCATCATTTCCAGTTTGTGTTTCCGAAAGGAAAGCACGTGGATAGTGTTTCATGCATTTATTGTCAGACATACAAGCCGAAAAGATGAACCATATTGGTTTCCACCACTTCGTATAATACGGGATCTTTCTCTACATCAGGAATTTCCGCAGAAACGATTTCATCAATTTGATCCGGTGTAACCCTCATCCAAAGAAGAATGCGGAAAACCTCTCTTTTGCCACTCAACAAAGTACATCTAGCATCTAACAGCCTCACATATACGTTGCTTAAAGATAAAGTTCATCAAACATCGTAACTGGCGTTTGAAAAGCCGTGCTGTGACATCGTGACGATCGCTTGCTGATCGTCCGCGATGCATAATTCCGGATGTATGTTATCGCATCCTGGGAGTACTTCTTGCCTTGCCTTGCCTTGGGCTGCCATACGTTGATGGCAAAAAGAACGCCGACCGATATTAGGGCGACCTCTTCGTTGCTTCTTAACAAATTTCAATCCGTTTCACTGAATAATTTTTAATAATTTTTCTTTTGAATAGCCGGAATAAAAAAGAAAGCGATTGAAATTGAACGACTCAAATAATTTACAAATCAAAATATTCAAAAACAAAACAAACAAAAAGTGGAAAAAACAATTTACATATATGGAAAAAAGTTACTTTTTGGAATTGTCTAATTTTTCGACTTTTCCTCACGAAAAGCATACGGTTTTTTTATTTCAAAATCTTCCACCATCCACAACGAACAACCTCTGCAAATTTCGTCAAGATTGGTGAAGCCGTCTTTTTAGCGTTACTAACAAACAAACCAGCATTCGTTTGTATGGGAAAAAGAAAACAGCGGTTTTTAGGGATTTTCCGTAAAAACTATCCTTGAACCTCAACGAACATTGGCCAAATTGGTCCAGGCGCTGTTGAGTTATGCGCTTAGCAACACATTTTTCATTTTTATATATAAGATATATAGAAATAATTTTTATTTAAAAATGTGGTAACAAAAATTAAATTTAAATTAATTAATTCGAAAATCTAATTTTTATTATGAACTAAGTCTTTTTTTAAGAATATTACAGAAAAATTAATTTAACGTAAATCTTGTCAATTGATAAAAATGATAATTTATTAAAATCACAAAATTAAAAAAAATATTTTGTTATTATTAAACTTAATATAAACATTTTAATAATAAAAACTCCTTCTATTTTGGGATTTTGAACTTTAGATTGAAGAAATGGCAAGCGAGGGGTTTGTCCATTAGGCTAATATGGAATGCAGCTCACGCTTTCTTAAAAGCAGCTTTGTTAATTTGTCCGAAATTTTGTGAAAGTTTATTCGAGTATACTTATTGTACATGAATGAGAACATAAGAAATATCATCGGAGAAATAAAAAATAAAACAAGTAAGGAAGGGTTAAGTTCGGGTGTAATCGAACATATTATACTTGCAACTGAATATAATCAAAGCCAGGGAAAGAAGTTATGGTGTAAAATGTCAACCTGAGGATCGAAATCCAAGCAATTTTATATATACACTAGCTGACCCCGCAACCGTTGTCCCGCGCGAAATTATATGTTTCAGTTATTTGCGCTT
>NW_024396592.1:0-15958 GCF_016617805.1 Bactrocera tryoni
TTTTTTATTGAACTAAAAAAATGTTTCCTCAGAAATAATATAAATGGCAAAACAACGTTTGCCAGGTCAGCTAGTATACATATACCATAATTCACGCACTGTAGTAAGTGGTAAAAGACGAAATCGTGACACAAAAAAATTGCCCGCTAATTACCCTGGTTCAATCCATCTTGCGTTCAAATCCGCCCTATCTATACAAAATAAGCGCTCCCGAATATCTCGTAAATATTACTATGAACTATTTTGACAATAGGCATCATAATCGCGTATGTGGATGACCCCATGTTTAAACATCTAAATGAACGATAGCATAAATGGTCTGCGTCAATAGTTTGGTACCATGAGTTTAGAGCTGGCTGAGCAGCTAACGGAAGTCTTTCTCATATACACAAGGAAGAAAGGGTATCACTCACTACAGAGGAATTCGACCCATCCTGAACATATATGTATATAAGTATGTATATTAGAGTGTTTTTTTTTGTGAACTATTAATTTTCGTCACGAAATTTCCTTGGAAATACCCTAAATAAATTCCCTGAAAATTTTAGCCCCTAATATTAACATTAAGAACTAGACCAAGGCCTGTAAAAATTTTCCATTGAAAATGCACTACAATCGTGAGTTTTTATACTCTCGCAACAAAGTTTCTAAGGAGAGTATTATAGTAATAAAAGAGTCAGATATAGGGTTATATATACCAAAGTGATCAGGGTGACGAGTAGAGTTGAAATCCGGATGTGTATCTGACCGTCAGTCCGTCTGTCCGTCCGCCCGTCTGTGCGTCCGTCCGTGCAAGCTGTACCTTGAGTAAAAATTGAGACATCATGATGAAACTTGGTACACGTATTCCTTGGTTTCATCAGAAGGTTAAGTTCGAAGATAGGCAAAATCGGCCCACTGCCACGCCCACAAAATGGCGGAAACCGAAAACCTATAAAGTGTCATAACTAAGCCATAAATAAAGATATTAAAGTGAAATTTGGCACAAAGGATCGCATTAGGGAGGGGCATATTTGAACGTAATTTTTTTGGAAAAGTGGGCGTGGCCCCGCCCCCTACTAAGTTTTTTGTACATATCTCGGAAACTACTAGAGCTATGTCAACCAAACTCTATAGAGTCGTTTCCTTCAGGTATTTCCATATACAGATCAAAAATGGAAGAAATCGGATAATAACCACGCCCATCTTCCATACAAAGGTTATGTTGAAAATCACTAAAAGTGCGTTAACCGACTAACAAAAAACGTCAGAAACACTTAATTTTACGGAAGAAATAGCAGAAAGAAGCTGCACCCAGGCTTTTTTTAAAAATTTAAAATGGGCGTGGCCTCGCCCACTTATGGACCAAAAACCATATCTCAAGAACTACTATTATATACCGATTTGAATGAAATTCGGTATATAATATTTTCTTAACATCCTGATGAAATGTACAAAATATAGGTGAAATCGGTTCACAACCACGCCTTCTTCCAATATAACGCTATTTTGAATTCCATCTGATGCCTTCTCTATATAATATATAGTACATTAGGAACCAATGATGATAGCGGAATAAAACTTTACACAAATACGGTATTTGAAAAATATGTAAATGACGGATAATGAAATCTCGATTATCACTTTATCATGCGAGAGTATAAAATGTTCGGTGACACCCGAACTTTGCCCTTCCTTACTTGTTATCTTTAAATTCCTACAGATCAGAGGTATTTTATGGCATTGTTTTGACTTTAGACGCATATTTCTCAAAATTGTTCACTCTACAAAAGTGCCCATTGCAACAAAGTCGTAACTCACCCCAGCGAGGTAGTACGGGGCTCTAAACCCGATTGTTCCAAGAATTTCGCAGTTTTTTGTATTTATCTCGTAAATGACAAGAGCTATAGAAAAAATTTACATGACAAATTTCTATGAAATTTTATTTGCTATAAAAAGGATTCAAGGTCAAAATCGCTATCATTAATACTTCTCGAGGTATTCAGCTTTTTAAGTAAGGCTTTATAGAATTTTTATAGATGGTATGTATTAAAAAATCTATGAAAATTGCATACAGCCTTACTTAAAAAGCTGACTATCTCGAGAAGTATTAACACTTATCATACCAAAACTTAATATATACCTATTTCTACCATAGCGGGTCAAATGATCCGACTGTATGTTTCATGCTTGAATGTATGAAATATGGATGTTAGGAAGAAAATAAAAATTTAAATTAAATTTATTATAATTGAACAAAATAGTATGTTGAGCATTTTTATTACAAAAGCAAACATCTTTTTTACGTTTAGAGAAAATTTTGTTGGTTTTATTTTCTTTATAGTATCCTATTTGACATCTCATACGTTTATAAGCATCTATAGTAGACTTAGGCAACGATCCTTTCGTATTTTTTTTTTGTTTTGGTTGTTCACGGGCTTTTCGAAAATCGGCGCCAAGTTCTGCTAGCTTGAGTAAAAAACCTTGCATCGAGATATTTTCTCGTGTCGTTTGATTGTGCAAAATCCAGGCATTTATGCCAGCTAAATCCAGGATATTAAAAAAGGGCTAAGTTCGGCTGTCACCGAACATTTTATACTCTCGCATGATAAAGTGATAATCGAGATCGAGTAAAGTTTTATTCCGCTATCGTCATTGGTTCCTAATGTACTATATATTATATAGAGAAGGCATCAAATGGAATTCAAAATAGCGTTGTATTGGAAGAAGGCGTGTTTGTGAACCGATTTCACCTATATTTCGGACATGTCATCAGGGTGTTAAGAAAATATTATATACCGAATTTCATTGAAATCGGTCAAGTAGTTCCTGAGATATGGTTTTTGGTCCATAAGTGGGCGAGGCCACGCCCATTTTCAATTTTTAAAAAAAGCCTGGGTGCGGCTTCCTTCTGCAATTTCTTCCGTAAAATTTAGTGTTTCTGACGTTTTTTGTTAGTCCGTTAACGCACTTTTAGTGATTTTCAACATAACCTTTGTATGGGAGGTGGGCGTGGTTATTATTCGATTTCTTCCATTTTTGAACTGTATATGGAAATGCCTGAAGACAACGACTCTGTACAGTTTGGTTGACATAGCTATAGTAGTTTACGAGATACGTACATAAAACTTAGTAGGGGGCGGGGCCACGCCCACTTTTCCAAAAAAATTACGTACGAATATGTCCCTCCCTAACGCGATCCTTTGTGCCAAATTTCACTTTAATATCTTTATTTATGGCTTAGTTATGACACTTTATAGGTTTTCGGTTTTCGCCATTTTGTGGGCGTGGCACGGGGCCGATTTTGCCCATCTTCGAACCTAACCTTCTTATGGAGCCAAGGAATACGTGTACCAAGTTTCATCATGACATCTCAGTTTTTACTCAAGTTACAGCTTGCACGGACGGACGGACAGACAGACATCCGGATTTCGACTCTACTCGTCACCCTGATCGCTTTGGTATATATAACCCTATATCTGACTCTTTTAGTTTTAGGACTTACAAACAACCGTTGTGTGAACAAAACTATAATACTCTCCTTATAGTGCCCATACACGAGCACACAAGTGCGTTCGATCGGTATGAATTCGTTTGCCCATACACGACACACAAATCTATTTTGCGTCCGTTCTTCACAGAGTTAACATGTGCGACAGGCAAGCGTAATGTAGCATTTTTATCTATTTCATGGAATTTCGTTAATAAGTTATTCCAACTTTTTTTTTCTTACACTATGTATGTATATATGTATATGAGCGCTTAGGCAAGAAGCGAAAACTTTAAAGCGTGATTTCTCGGTTTTTCATTTTTACGATTATTCTTAATTGGAGGGCAGGATAGAAAAAAAACTAAACGTCGTATGGAATTAGGGCAAAGTTTATTATCATTGACATAAAATTATCTTATATTTAAACTAAAAAAATATTAAGAAAAGTCAAGTTTTAACATATTTTTAAACAGCATAAAGTAAAATTCTTTTGATCAAAAGCCACTACTTATTAAATTTTTAACAAAATTTTAAATTTTACACTTTTTTTTGGAATTTTCTTAGTTTAACTAGAAGATAAATTAATAAAAAATATGAATCTCTGTGAATTTTTTGTTTCCGATAGAAATTGCGATCTGCATCCTGGCCGCCGTCCGAAAAATGTACATGCGAGATGCATCGGGTAATTGCTTCCCAAAGACAGAATATCAAAGATTTCGTATCCAAAAAATTTATGAAAAATGTTCAAATATATAACTATAAAGCCTAGAAATTTCGCTTGAATCAATAATTTGTTTCCCTCCCAAAAAAAACCTCAAAAAAATCGATTTTTGAAGCCTCGAAAGCAGGCTCTCCCCTTAACTCTTGCCATTGTCCGCGATCTTCACTGTTCGGCGACACGAGAGAAATGAGATTTTGTGCGCCGACAACGCCATACACGATAAACATGTTCGCGCACCGATCGTAAAAAATCAAAAATTTTCGCGAACATGGATCGGTACGCGAACAAGCCCATACACGATAAACCGCAAGCGCACACATACCGATCGAACGCACTTGTGTGCTCGTGTATGGGCGCTTTTAGCAACATTGTTGCCAGAGTATAAAAACTTGGAGAGGCCATCTGCCATACTTAGATTTTGTAGTAAATTTCCTCGCCATTTGATCGGTCATGTCTAGACCAAATTTGGTTTTATTGTAATATGAAACAGTTTCAGGTGAACGTTTATCATTGTTTTCTACTTTAACGAATTTATGTTTAGAACAGTGGTCGGCATTTCTTAGCACAATTGTGCAAACTAACTTCACACGTACGCTTACGCTCTATCGTTCAGTCGTTGTCAAGCCAGCAACGAATTAACATCACACAAGACTATAGCGCAAAACCAAATATGCCCTGCATGAAATATTTTATGATTCTAAATGCCTTTGGTGCCATGCAATGCCTTTTATGTTCCAAGTCTTTTAAAGATAATAGGGAATATATCCTTAAAAGACATTTTGTTAATTTTCATTATATTAATAATTATTTATAAAATTTGCTTAAATTTAATTCCAATTTCTCACTGAGCTACTTTTTTTTCGTGCTCACCAACACAGTGACAGATCCTCTCATGCCGACCACTGGTTTAGAACAGCATTGTCCACGGCCTATTCGCACAATAGCGCATGGACAGTTGTACCAGAGAACTTAAAAGTATAGAGAAGGTGCAGGTTCGACAGCGAACATTTGTTAGATTTAAAGTAAGGAATTCACCTATAGAAGTCACGCTGTAAAATGTTAACATTTTTAACAGTTCTCCACATATTCAACAAAGAATATGAGAGAAAGAAATATACTTATGTATGTATTTTCGGCATATGATGGCATGGCATATATGCCAAAGCAGATAATATGAAGAGAGATAAATATATTCACATACCCATGACGATTTTAGTTTTGCTTGTTTATATTTAATTCCATTTTTAACAGCGAATAAATTTGTACAAAGCACACTCTCGCACAGAGAACATAAACAAATTTTTTATGTTCTTGTCTGACGAAGAATATGAAGAGACATAAATATATGTATGTATGATGCTCCCAACAACAGCATTGTGATATTTTCATGCTTAAATTTTTCTTTCAACTTGGGAATCGCAATGTATGCAAATATGTATGCTTTTGCGTTTTGCCGTCGGCAATTCAATATTGACATGTAAACATAATTATGATATGAGTATATTTTGTATGAATGCATGCATAGTAATATTTATAGTCAATTTGGACTAGCATATTTAATAATTTTCTTTGATTTTTATATAATATACTATTCGAATATATATTTTTGTATTATATTTCCTACTAATAGAAATTAAATTTATCACAACAATATACATATATATGTACATATGTATGTATATATGCATGTATGACCATCTTCTATCATATTAATCTTATGTCTCTGCACATGCTCATATCATAATCTTATTATGTATGTATACGCATATGCGCATTCAGAAATACAAATCATGATTTTATCACTTATCAATATAATGTATTACATGCGCGCACATTGATCTGCATGTTCATACATTCATATATACTTATATGTACATACATATATTTGCATACACTTCCGAACAAATAATGCACACGCATACAAACATACATATGCGTGCACATGTGAATATGTCACCAACAAAAAATTTAAGCATTGTTCTCCAAAAACTACAATTGTCTAAATAGCAAAAGCACCACAAGTCAATATGGCAGCCGAATTGGCGAAGGCCAAATGTAGTAAATTTCACAACAAAAACGATTTCATTCATAACGCAGGCGCATATGCCACAAGCGACCTCGCTTCATTCATAAAAACAGACGCCGTAACATCTCCCCGAGCATGCCTTTGCCAACAAGCGTCTTTTCGCGACGATGGCAAAAGCTAAAAATCATAAATTGAACAACTTTCTGATGCTTCTTCACAGAAAGAAGTGACAAAAGTGGCAACATAGCCGTTGTCGATTTACAATATTTGTCTAAAATATTTTTCCGTGACTCGCAAAAATCTGCGTCGATATGTAGTCACGCTCATACATCTTCATACATATTTACGCTGATTTGTAGGCGGAGCTGTACAGCGGCAAGGGAAGCGGTGACAATCGGCGGCCATTACTTTATTTTTTCGGCACAGCTTGGATTTTCTATCTTCACATAAGTGCTGAACCAATGAGCGCGACAAATATTAGAATACACACGTTCTTAGGGATACAGTTATTAAGCCAGCTGCACAACTACATAACTGTGTCCAGAACAACGTGTGTATTTTAATATTTGACAGATGTCGCTTGCAGTCTGTCGTGCTCAATTTGTTCGGCACTTGACTCTTTGACAAAACGCCAGTTTCGGCCATTGGTTGACCGTGACAACGGAGATGCGAAAGAAGCGTGCGACGCTTGTTATTATGAATGTATGTACATATGTATGTGGCTCGCATTTGCATTTGTCAACATACAGACAAATGTGCCAAAGAAATAATATATGTACATATGCATGTGTCATAGAAATTTTATTGGTACTATTATGGAAATGATAACGAAATAATGCGAATATGCATATTTCATGAAGGTCATTAATTTGTTTTAAGAAATGGAAGGAATGAATGAAGTGTTTTTATGAGCACATTTAAGTTCATTTATAATAGACGAAATTAATATAATTTTAAATAATAATTTATTTAAAATTATTTTTTATTTAATTTTATCACATAAAATTTTTACCATTTTTACCAAAGTAATCACGCATATGTGACAATGGCTCATATAATTCAATATAAGCATGCATACATATGTCACTCAGAGAGTGGCTTTTTTACATTATCTGTGTGTCTTTATATATTTTGTATATTTTTCTACAAAGCAATTCTCTTTATTTATTCTCAGTCATTTTACATATATTTCTGCCACTGAAAGTGCTCAATTCTGCTAAATAGCCAGAGCTCGGCGAATTCCTTCATCTGATTCTATCAGCTCTGTTAGCCGCGCAATCGAACCGTCATGCAGATTTCGATTTGCACCTTCTCGTTCGTTAAAACCCGTCTCCTCGATCATGAAATTAAATTAAAAACAGTCAGTAAAGACAAGAGTGGCAAGGTATTGCAGGCTGTTAGTTTAAAAGAAAATAAAGAGATTAAAATGAAGCAAAAATTTAAAAATAAGAAACAGCCATTTAAAAAGAATTTTAAGCCAGATTCTAAATCTAAGATTTGTGGCAAGGCAGGCCACTATAAAAAGGATTGTTTTATTTTTAAGAAAAGTTTAGATAATCAAAACACGAAGAAAAGCAAAAACAGGCTCAATTAGCAAATACTCAACCAAATCAGGGATTTGCTTTTATGATGAGGAGTATGAGTAGTTTGCCAGAAGAGAGCGACATTTTGTTTATAATTGATTCAGGCGCTTCTGATCACCTCATCAAAGATGCTGCATTGTTTGCTGATTACCATGACTTGACAGCACCTGTGGAGATTGCTACGGCGAAAAATGGTATATGCATTAAAGCTACAGCGAAAGGCATGGTTCATCTGAAATGCTGTGGTAATGAAATTGCTTTGAAAGATGTGCTATACAGCAAGGAGGTGCCGCACAATCTCTTATCAGTGAAGAAAATGCAAGAAGCTGGCATGACCATTGAGTTTAATCCAGGAGGTGTCAGAGTCACAAAGAATGGCCAATTGGTTTTCGATGGAAACAGTGAGTATAACGTTTCGGTTATTAAATTTCAATTAAATCATAAAATATATCTATCAACAATTAAAAACAAGGCTGAGTATCGTTTATGGCATAGAAGGTTGGGGCATATCAGTCTTGGCAAATTTATGGAAATTAAACGTAATGATTTATTTAGTGATAATCATTTAATAAAATAACATAGAGTTAAATACTGAACTATGTGAGGCTTGTATTAATGGAAAGCAATCGAGACTTAAGTTTGAAAATATTAAAGATAAAGAAAATATAAAACGACCTTTATTTGTAGTGCATTCGGATGTTTGTAGGTCCGATAACACCTTCTTCAATTGATAATAAGAATTATTATGTAGTTTTTCTAGATCAGTATACACATTATTGTGTGACTTATTTAATAACATACAAGTCCGATGTATTTTCTATGTTTAAAGACTTTGTTGCAAAAGGTGAAGCTCACTTTAATGTGAAAGTAGGAAACCTATATATTGACCGTTACCATTGTCAATATCTTTCTAATGAAATGCGAGAGTTCTGTATAGAAAAAGGCATTAGCTATCATTTAACGATTCCCCACGCTCCACAATTAAATTGGTAGCTGAACGTATGATCAGAACGATAACTGAAAAGGCTCGGCAATGATTAATGGAGCTATTATGAGTAAACAATTTTTGGGGTGAAGCTGTTTTAACAGCGACATTCTTGATAAATAGAAGTCCAAGTAGATCATTGCATAGCGTAAAGAAAACACCATATGAGATGTGGCATGACAAATAGCCAACTTTGAAAAATACCTTAAGATATTTGGTTCAACAGTATATGTTCACAATAAAGTGAGAAAGCGAAAATTTGATGAGAAGTCAATTAAGTGTATACTTGTTGGATATGAACTAAATGGTCTCAAATTGTGGAGTGTGGAATCAAAAAAGTTTATGACAGCTAGAGATGTTGTGGTGGATGAAACGAATGTTTTAAATTCTAGGAGTGCAGATAGCTGTCCTGAACAGCTTGAGGACTCTGTCATGGAACTTGAAAGTAATGATCAAGTTGAAGGCTCTGTGTTGGAAAATGCGGATAAAGAGCAAACAGTTGAAACTTTGTATGAGAATACAAAGAATGAAGAATCAGTTATTCCATTGGAAATGGAAGGAAATATTGAGAAATCTGATTCTTGAATCTTAAATACAGATGAGCAGCCTAGTGAAAATTCCACAAATCTAGATAATGCCAATCCAGTTATAAATACTGGAGAAAGCTCGCAACATTCTGACGAAATCAGAAGAAGTGAAAGATTAAAAGATAAACCTAAATTGTCATATAGATTATTAGAAAAATGCCTAATGAATGCTCACACATGTTTCAATAGTTTCCAACTAGTTATGAAAAAGTAAAACATCGAAGTGATCGAGTTTATTGGGAAAAAGCAATTCAAGATGAATTGCAATCACATTCTGAAAATAATACTTGGTCATTAGTAACAAAACCCGATAACAAAAATATTGTTGATTGCAAGTGGGTGTTTACAATAAAACAAGATTAGGTACAAAGCTAGACTTGTAGCACGAGGCTTTACCCAAGAATACTTAACAGATTATGATAAAACATTTGCACCAGTTGCACGAATATCTAGTTTTCGCTTAATGCTAGCGCTTTCAAACCAATATGGTATAAAAATGCATCATATGGATGTAAAACAGCATTTTTATATGGAATTTTAAAAGAAGAAATTTATATGAGAGTTCCTGAAGGGTTAGTACATAATGATAATACAGTCTGTAAATTAAATAAAGCTATTTATGGTCTTAAACAAGCAGCTAGGTGCTGGTTTCAAATGTCTGAGGATTCTTTTTAAAAGAAGTAGGATTTGTAAATACAGGAGTCGATCGTTGTATTTACATAAAAGACAAAAAGAGATATTTCTAAAAATATCTATGTATTATTATATGTTGATGATGTTATAATAGTTACTGAAAATATTGTTACAATGTTTAAATTTAAATCATATTTAATGAGTAAATTCAAAATGATTGACTTGTTAGATATTCGATATTTTATAGGAATAAAAATAGAGAGAACAGAAGATCAAATGTATATGAGTCAATCAGCTTATATAAATAATGTGTTCAGTAAATTTAATATGCAAGATTGTAAACCTGTCAGTACACCACTTCCCAGCAAAATAAACTATGAAAATTTAGCATCAGATGAATTGATTGATGCACCATGTCGGAACGTGATTGGTTGCTTAATGTACATAATGTTATGTACACGTCCAGACTTAAGTGCATCAATAAGCATATTGAGTCGCTATAAAATTATAATAATAAGGAACTATGGCAATGCCTAAAAAGAGTTCTGAGGTACCTAAAAGGTATGGTTGATTTAAAATTAACCTTTAAGAGAAATCTTAATTACGAAAATATTATTATTGGATATGCAGATTCTAATTGGGCAGGAAGTGAAACAGATAGAAAAAGTACAACTGGCTTTCTATTTAAAATGTTTCAGAGTTGTTTGATTAGTTGGTGTACAATGAAACAAAGATCAGTAGCAGCTACTTCGACAGAAGCAGAATATATGGCATTATTTGAAAGTGTGAGAGAGGCATTATGGTTGAAGTCGTTAAATCTCTCTGAAATTAAACTTAAATTGGAAAAGCCAATAAATATTTATGAGAAGACAGCCAATGATACATAAGCATAGCCAATAATCCAACTTGCCATAAACGAACAAAGCATATAGATATAAAATACCATTTTACTAGAGAGCAAATCCAATGTAAACTTATATCTCTTGAGTATATCCCTACAGAAATGCAGTTGGCTGATGTCCTGACAAAACCATTACCTACAGCCAGATTCATTCAACTACGGCAACAACTGGGACTTAATGAATAAACTTAATTATCACAACATGTATATTCTGAACAATTCATAAGTTTTTGAATATAAAATAGATTAAAATTTAGCTTTGGATCTTTAAAAACTTTAATGAATTTAATTTTTTTTGAAGATATAATATGTTAAAATTAATTTAACTTAAGATTTTGAACTTTAATGAACTTAATTTTGCGTTTGAATATAAAAAGATGTTAAACTTAGTATATGAATTTATATTATTATGTATAATTATTAGTATTACTAATTTTGAATGGACTCTGATTAGGTTTTACTGGGTTTCCTGGGTAATCCTTTGCAAAATGCTGGACCATGAATAATTGTATCTCCCCAGAAAGCAACTTTTATGCTCGTCGTATAAGCAAATTTTGTAACTCTTGGATTTAAATTTTTTTCATTTTTTGACGAGGTGTGGTTGAACATGACCGCTGTAAATCTAATGTAAGAAGGAATAGGCAAAAGTCTCCAATGATGAAATTAACTGGAGAGAATACACATATATGTGTATATATGCATATGTGTGTGTAATTGCCTGGTATGCCGCGATCGGCATATGTCTTCCTTATTGGTTTTTGTTAGTGGGCGAGCGTGTGCAGACGTAAAGTGAAAATAAATTAATATCTATTTGAATTGCGAAATTGATATTCCAAGGAGTATTTTATTTAATTGTCTATGGGTTTGCTGCAATTATATAATCTATTTATATAAAACAATAGATTATGAAGCTAGATTAGATGTAAGAGGATTTCAGCAAAATGAATTCATTGAAAATACTTATTCTCCGGTAGGAAAAATGCAAACCTTAAAAATTTTATTATCATACAGTTGTAAAAAAAAATTAGAGACAGCTTTTTAAATGCACATGTAAAATCAGAAGTTTATATAAGTCAACCGGAAGGTTATGAAACTGATGGCAACAAAGTGTACAAGTTGCAAAAGGCACTTTAAGGTCTCAAAGAAAGCCCTAGAGTATGGTATGACTGTTTTGATAAATTTATAAAAACACTTAATTTTGTTAGAAGTAACTATGACTACTGTTTGTATGTTAAGAGAGCAAGCAAAGATCCAATATATATATTAATATTTGTAGATGCGCTTTTAATTTGTTGTAAAAATGAAAATAAAATAAAAGAGGTAAAATCTAGTTTGATGAAAAGATTTGTGATGAAAGACTTGGGAAAAATTAAATACTATATTGGCATAGATATTAATTATATTGATAATAAAAGTGGAATGACTTTAAACCAAACAAAATATATTGAATCTTTGGCTGCAAAATATGATCTAAAAAATTCTAAATTATATGATACTCCAATGGAAACAAATTTAAAACTAGAACAAGCTACAGAAGTAGATAAAGGTATTAAGGATATGATCGAAAAAATTTGCGTTGAAATCATTGAAACCGTATCGAAAATAAAATTTTCGATCGAAGTGAACTCACTTACCGGCTTGATAAAAGCACATAGATGTCGCTATTTCGAAATCAAGCAATATCGAAAATTTGTGTCGAAATCAAAGTAAGAGACAAAAAACACACCAACAAAAACCAATTTGAAGTGTTAGTAAGTGAAAGAAGCTGCACCCCGACATAGCGAAAGGATTTTCGCAAAGAGCAAGGTGGGAAGAAATTTCAAACAAATTAAACGCAGTAGGTCCCCCAATCAAGGACAGAACTGGATGGAAGAAGGTATGAAAAATCACCATTTGTATATTATCGGAATTAAGCTACCTAAGTTATAGGTTTGGACAGATTTCAAGTTTGCGACGAAGAAAAAAATGGTCAAAAAGGCAAAGCAAATTTCAGGAACAGGAGGTGGGCCCTTCAGCCAAATTTCTTTAAGTGCACTGGAAGAGGAAGTGAGTGTTATTCTATCACTCAATGTATCAGTGGAGCTATTAAAGGGCATTACAAGTTTTGGATGCTCAAAAGAAAATATTCCGGAAGAAATACCAATAACAAGTACTCCCCGCAAAAGACCGGTTGAGTCAATTTATTCCCAGCCTGACATTGACTTGATTGAAACGTCATATATGACTCCTGGCCAGACCATAGAATCTAATGCAGATGCTGATGTGTTCTGTACCCCACATAAAAAGAGTAAAATAAACAAAATGGGTCTTCTTACAGAACAAATAAATATTCAAAAAAAGATGGAGGAAAATGTATCTAAATTGTTAGCCACGCTCATTAAACATCAAAAAGACTATATCCAAGAACAGTCCGACACAAACAGGTGGCTTAGGAAACTAAGTGAAAATGAGAAGGATAAATTGAAAAAAATGAAGCGACATAATGCTGTCATGGAAAAAATAGCCTTTGATAAATTGGAAACCAAAAAAAAAAAAATCTAGAACTGGAACTTGAGCATTTAAATAATCCATAAGTTTTTATTATTAATTCAAAATATTTACACTTTAATGAATTTTTACGTTTTTTAACTTAGTTTTAATAAAAATGAACTCAACATATTTAGTTATATATGAACTTATACTTCAAAACATATCTAAAAGTTTTCTCTTATTCTATTTGCTCTGTTTGGTAGGCATATCATTTAAATCATTGTCATCATTGTTTGAATATTCATTCAGATATATCCAGGTGTGGTCTGATAAAAATTTTCGTTAGAATTAAAATGAATATTATGCAATGCACAGCAGAAATTAACACAAGTGCTGCTTTATATAGTCCTCGTTCAATTGCAAAGCAATCTAAATACTGATTTTAATAAAACTCATTGTTTTCTCTAACAACTATTCGGCCTTTACATGATACGTATTAAATCTTCTTTTCTGGAGGCATGTGATTGGTTCTCTTCAAATGGAGTTATGAGCCATGGTTTGAAGAGGACACCTTGTCTCCTTTATCGCGTGAAGATTTTTATTAGGTGATCGTACTTTTATCAATGGTTTCTCACCTAATATTAAATTTGCATTTCCTCTCCGATAATTGATTGCGCTGATAGTTTTTATGTCACTCAAATCCCATACATGAGAATCGTGACTACTGCCAGGATATTTTGCACTAACGTAGCGTATTTGCATTTTGTGGTCGCACACCTATATACATTCAGAAAAACGAATATATATAAATATTCAGTTTAAAGATAAATATAAAAGTCTCACTATCATAACGTTCAGACTTGAGAATCCTTTGCGATTATAATAAAGATGTTTATCTCTCGTTGGAGCCATTATCTTTATGTGAGTTCCATCAACTGCCATTGTCACACCCGGAATTTTTGACTTGGCAAAAAAAAATGTTTTTGATTCCAATTCTTCGTTTTCATTCATGTAAATAGAAATTCACCGTGAACATATTCTGTACTCAAGAATGTTTAGAACTTCCTCCAATATTCCACAGAATGTCGATTGGGCCACATTTATATTGAAGTCCTTTCCAACACAATGCTGATAGTTGCTAGTGGCAAAGAAGCGCAGACATGCAGCAAGTTCTATTTTCGGAGAAAGAAAACCTTGTCTTTTATCATTTCCACATACATTTTCGTATTTATCTAAAATGTATATAAAAGCTCCTTTGTTGATGCGAAAATTTTTGAAGAAACTGTA
The DNA here is from genome assembly GCF_016617805.1 of Bactrocera tryoni. NCBI lineage: Eukaryota > Metazoa > Arthropoda > Insecta > Diptera > Tephritidae > Bactrocera > Bactrocera tryoni. The sequence goes on from NW_024396592.1 coordinate 14,662, forward strand.
AATGTATATGCATGTAAACAAAGTTATATATGTCGTGTTTAGCTTAAATACTCACTTATAATCATCCATTTCCAATATGTCTTTTGAATTATTCCTCAAATTTCTGCGCTCGCGACGAATTTGTATACAATTTTCATCCTCATTATCGCTATCACTTAAATGTAACATGATTGTATCCATTTCAAATATTTATATCGGGTGATTTTTTAAGAGCTTGATAACTTTTTTTTAAAAAAAAACGCATAAAATTTGCAAAATCTCATCGGTTCTTTATTTGAAACGTTAGATTGGTTCATGACATTTACTTTTTGAAGATAATTTCATTTAAATGTTGACTCATGTGGTTTCAACAAGATGGCGCTACATGCCACACAGCTCGCGATTCTATGGCCATTTTGAGGGAAAACTTCGGAGAACAATTCATCTCAAGAAATGGACCCGTAAGTTGGCCACCAAGATCATGCGATTTAACGCCTTTAGACTATTTTTTGTGGGGCTACGTCAAGTCTAAAGTCTACAGAAATAAGCCAGCAACTATTCCAGCTTTGGAAGACAACATTTCCGAAGAAATTCGGGCTATTCCGGCCGAAATGCTCGAAAAAGTTGCCCAAAATTGGACTTTCCGAATGGACCACCTAAGACGCAGCCGCGGTCAACATTTAAATGAAATTATCTTCAAAAAGTAAATGTCATGAACCAATCTAACGTTCCAAATAAAGAACCGATGAGATTTTGCAAATTTTATGCGTTTTTTTTTAAAAAAAAGTTATCAAGCTCTTAAAAAATCACCCGATAGATATATGCCTCTGTACTTAAACGGTGTGCAAATACCATATCATATTACCGCGAAATACCCAGGCATGACTCTGGACACAAAACTTAGTAGGAGTGCACATGTCAAAAGAAAAAAGAAGAATTAGAAATGAAATTCAGAAACTTGTACTGGCTAAGGGTAGAAACTCTGCATTATCCACATATAACAAAATTACAACTTTGGGGCTGCTCAAGCTCTAGCATTGTTGCACAAATCCAGCGATTTCAAAACAAAGTTTTAAGATGCGCCGTCAATGCGCCTTGGTATGTTCGCAGTCACGATCTTAAACGCGACCTCGGAATTGACTCAGTTGCTGCATCATAAAAAAATGTGCAAAGTCTCATATGGATAGACTTTCTGACCATGTGAACACTGAAGCGAGGGCTCTTGTCACTCGAAGTGAATGGAAAGAAAGCACCATTAATTATTTTGTATTATACAATAAGCAAAACAAATTGTTCGTTAGTTTATTTTATGTTAACT
>NW_024396592.1:16025-110157 GCF_016617805.1 Bactrocera tryoni
CTGTACATCCTCCTAATAAAGTACTAAAACAAAATTTTTAATCGAAATTTTTGTTTTTGTGGTTCCAAGAATTTTTGTGGTTTCCTAGCATACCTTTTGACATAATTTGAAGCACAATTACAGGCAGTAGAAACTGAAATTGTCAACGCTTATAAATTCCAAGAAGAAATAGCATTAAAAAAATTCTTTGTATATTCTAGTTATTCCTATTTTCGCGGCAAAACATTAACTCACTTCTCAATATTTGCTTTCCTTTCATTTAAATTATAATTTTTTCATTTGAAATTCACACTTTCAACTGCTGCCTTTCTCTGCTTGCCACCTTTTAAGCGTTCAGTGACCGCTACCACTCAACTCTAACCTCAACGTTGGGGGGCGTACCGACCTACAATTATTACACAAAAAAGCAAAGCATTTAGTTTGCGTCTTTTGTAATTATTCTGGCGAAGCCAACATAATAGAAAATATTTTAAATTAACAGCGCTAAGTAAGGAAACCAATGCAATTTATGCAAAGCGCCTAAAAGCATGTAACAAATACACGTAGGTTTTGCACAGCGCGCAGGTAAACAAAACAAGAGCGCAGAATGTCAACAACAGCGAAAACAAGTGCGTGAAAACATTTGAAAAAAAAAACAAGGAAAAGTAGCTGGGAAGAAGAATATAGGGAATTGAAGTTAGTAGGCAAGAAGCAGTAAAGAAAATTTAAAAAAGAAATGCACAAAGTTAAGACACCTAAACGAAAAAAAGAATCGTAACATGCGTACAACGCCCTCACACATTATGAATAATACATAACTGTGCCAACGCCTTAAAATATGTTATGAGCGCTCCACGAGGATTTCTTTATAAGTTGCTATACTATATGTATGTGTGTGCCGAGTGTGAATTGGCGGCTTTCAAGGTAGCACAATGCAAATTTTAGTTTAAAAAACCAAAACAAAAGAAAAAAAACCTGGAAACGGCGGCTGAAAGCCCACAAGAAACGCTTCTAATACACAGAGGCACAGTTGCTGTGTGCCACGATGCCTTAACCCATGGCAGGGGCAGTTGCTCGCTAACATGCGTACACTTCTCTCCACACTTTAACGCACAGCAACACGTTTCGCGGCGCTGAAGTGGCAAAACAATTGACGAATGGCAAACGTAGAGGAAGACTTGAAAGAGCAAATAAATGAACAGCAACAGAAAATAAAGGGACAGAGGAAAGCAAAATGTATAACGCAGAGAAGCCTTACTGAAAGACGCCTAAACAAGAGCAACGCCATGTAATGTGCACCTGGAAATGCCCAGCCGCCTAAGAGTATGCTGCGACGCAACAGTAAGGCATTGAATATGTCAACAAAGAAAAAAGGAAGAACAATACACTCACCTCACATATTTTTTTTGTAGATTTGTAGCACTATATCCCATGCGCCCTAACTGCTCGCGTATATAACTGTTTGCAAGTAAGTGCGCTAAGTGCTCTAAAGGGAGTTCGCCCGCTGCCAACAATGGACGGTGGCAGCTCAGACACATGTGCCCCATGGTGCAAAGATGCTAAATGCCGCACATTGTAACTTGTTGTCACCGCGTAGATAGCGGTGCAGCGCGTAGAGTATACGGCAGGCTAGGTAAAATCAACATAGAAAATATGGCAGGTATAGAAGTGAATCATCAACTGCATGGCAAATACTCGTGCGATGCTGGAACCCAAAATATATTGATTTGTTAGGAAAACTATAAAAGCATTTGTTTCTGCTTTTCATATTTTAAAATTTTTGAAGATATGTCTAAAGCAGCTCATATTTAATAAATACCACGTGCGAACTAAAAAAATATTGCATACCTTTAGGCGTTGTACATAAATTTTATTGATAGTTATAAATTCAGAACGAAGCTGCGCAAAGATCACTCTCGTTTCTCGCGGAAACTCGAACACTTCGTCTATAATGGATGCTGGTTTGATTCCAAGTACGTCATTCATTGAGAAGGAGTCTTTTGCCTTTTCATAAGCTGTCAGCTAGCGTCTTGAGGATTTTGTTGTGGCTCTGTACTCTTGCAATAATATTGCGTCATATGAGGAGTGAAGGAGAACAAACTGTCAAAAGTCACACCTAAACTTTTAGGATTATTGACGGTCGGAATCTTGACGCCATCGACTGCAATATTAAGGTCAAGTCTGTACTCCTTAGTTCAGTTTGTAAATATGCTTGCTGTGAATTTAGTAGTGGAGAGTGTTAAATTCCGTGCAGAGAGAAAGCGAGAAAGGTCGGCCCTACGTCAAGAACGTGCAATCATCAGCGTACGAGGTAACAGAGACTCCCTCTGGTGGCTGTGGGGTGGCTAAACAATAGCGGGGAAAGAACACCACCCTGTGAAACCCCTTGTTTAATTATTATCAGTTTTGAGTTTTACCTCGAAATAGTACGGATGATGAACGACCACTCAGGTAGTTCATCGTCCACCTCTTCAGTTCAGGAAGGAGCGTAGTTTTTTCGATGTCCTGAAGTAGCGTTGTGTGACTAAATGAGTCAAAGGATTCTGACAAGTCCAACGCTAAGAGGATCGTTCTCGCGAGGGCGCAATAGACCTAAGGTTGCGGTGCATTCCTCATTTATCAATCTCACATAGTGGATCCTGGTTAAGGCCACGAACTATCTGGGCGTTAAGGCTAAGTGTTGTGGTGGTACTGTGCACTTTTGGAAGCCATTCTGATGGTTAGCTAGGTTCAGGTTTTGAGTGACGGTCGGGGTTAGCAAGGCCTGAAGTGTCTACACTACTAAGGAGAGAAGAGTTATCTGACGATAGAACTCCCCTTTGTTGGCGGGTTCCACAGATTTCAGCAGTGGAATCACTCTTCCAACTTTTCACATATCGAGTATTTGAATGAGTGGTCAGCGACAGATTGAGGACCTTGGTGAGGTAACTTACTCTCTTTGAGCATAGATGCTTTAGCATAAGCATCTTGATCAGAGCCAATGGATTTGGTCGATTTAGTCTTATTGAAGACACGGTGAAAGTAAAATGTATTCACACAACAGCCGGTTCTACGCACCTGGATTGACCCGGATTTTATCCGGCTATGAGCTGTTATTTCGGAGATCCCGTTAAGATAGGTAAGCCTATGAATAATGTGTAAATCAAAACGCTATATTCAGCAGCCAATTAAAAAAGTTGCATTTAATAACTAGATATGTATAAGTCAAGGTGGCAACCCTGCCGAAAATAAGGTTAATTGAATTTTAATTTTATTTTAAAAAGTTAAAACTCTCAATATTTAATCAGCATATAAACTTTACTTTCAAAATCATATATTCTTTGCATATTTTTGGGCGTCGAATAACAATATCCACATTCGTAGCGTATGATCATCAACCACACTTTAAAATAAATCTAAATTCATATGTGGGTATGAAATACAATCTTAACCAAATCCATTTATTTTAACTTTCCATAAGCGGTGTCAAAATAGAAAAGCCATAAGGTAAGCTTTACCGACGCGAAGGTTTAAGTCAGCCTATAATTATCGGCAAACCTGTGGCCTCAGCTTACTTTCTCCAAATGACTTTCGTACAATTATCTGTATAAAAACACAAAGCGATTAAATGATTGAATTTTGAATTAATTAAGTAAAAGCAAATAATTTCGTCGGCGCTGAAAGATATGCTTAAAAAAATATTCCACGTAAGTTTTTAAATTTAAGTATCAAAATTATAGCAAAAAAACAAGAAACCAAATTCTTAAAATTAATAACAGCAACGTAACCTGCAACAAGCACAAAGCCAAAGCTGTTAGCACAAAAAGCTGCAAATCCGCAAAGTATGAAATGCTTTTGATTTGCTCTTTGTTTTCTATGAAAATTGGGTGTAGGCAAATTGAAGTGCTGCGGAAGTTGCCTACAATTAAATTCAATTGTGCGCTTTCCATTTCCTGTTTTTAAGAAAGCGTTCTTTTTCATTTTATTGTTAGTGGGTGTGAAATTCATGTTTTTACATTCCTGTGCTTCCTGTTGTGTTGTAGCAACATCCTGTCGGGCCATCTTGCTTTGAGTCTTTATACTAATTTCTCGAAATTTTCTAACATTGCTGCATACCAATAGGCTTATATAGCACACAATGTAATGTGGCAATAAGAGTGAAAATGCTAAAGATGTTAAGGATAGTGGCTTGAGGTAAGGTTCCCTGCTGAAGTTAACAGAAAATTTTGACTCGGGAAGGAGACAGAGCCAATATTCATTTGTATAACTGAAGCTTCACGAACTAACTAAGAAGTAACTCTACCTCTCATGCTATTTAGAAAAAAAGCTTTCAACTATCCGTTCAAATTCGCATTTATAAATATAAAATTTATCGAATGAATGGAGAGTAAATCTCAAGTAAGTCAATCGTCAAGGAGTAAAATCCGTGGACCAATACTTTCAATACACTTATATACAGCAGTCTAATTTCTTCTACTTGAGAAGCTCTCAGTTACTTACAATCTAATCATAGAACTTCACACTTATTACATATTTATTCATGCCCGGTTTCGAGTATACTACACTGAAAGGTCGATATTATAAGCATACTTAGTCAGAGATAATGGATATTGTCTGGGCCTCACATACGGCTAAAATAATTAATAAATCCATTAATTCTACATCGTTTTAAAATGGCACTAGGCCCATTAAAAGTTTTGTGGGCGTGGCAGTGGTACGACTACGCCCATCTGCGATAGTTTCGCCTTGCTTTTTCACCCAGGAACATGTATACCAAGTTTCATCAAGACAACTTAATTTTTACAGCTTGCACGGACGGATAGACGGATAGACGGACGGACGAACGGCCAAACAGTCACGACAGTCGGATTTCAACTACGCTTGTCATCCTGATTATTTATATAACATGTAATCCAAGTAGAAGTACTTTTTTGAATAGCTTTTTTTAACAGATCTCGCATAAGTTGTGCCAAGCTCTCATATTATTTTTGTTCAGTATTTTTTGGCATTTCATCGTGGAAAGGCTTATGCCTGAACAATGTATACAAGTCGTTAAACTTGACTTCGAAAATTCACGTTCTGTAAAGAATGTGTTTAGAGTGCTTCGCTCAACTTTGGGTAATCGGCCTACTGATCGTACCATTCGCAACACCACCACCCATCTTGAGACCCAGCATTCATTACTGGATAATATTCGACCAAATAGACCTCGTCCAGCACGTAGTAAAGAAATATAGCAGCCGCAGCTGAGAGTGTACACGAAGACCGAGAGGAGTCCATTCGTGGCCGTTCGCAGCAACTCGGACTGACGTGTTGACCGACCTGTTGATAATCATTGTCGTATTAGGAGTGAAGGAGCACAGACTGGCGAAAGTCACACCTAAAATTTTACGTTATTAACAGCCAAAATCTTAACACCATTGACTGCGATAGTAAGGTCAAGTCTGTACTCCTTCTTCCAGTTTTCGAACATGGTCGCTTTGGATTTGGTTGGGGACAGTGTTAAGTTCCGTGCAGTGAGGAAACGAGAAAGGTCGGAGAAATAGCTGTTTATGTTTGAGCACATGCCATCGATTTCATTCTTCGACGTCATAATCGTACAATCATTAGCGTACGAGACGGTACAAATTCTACCTAGTGCTTGAGGCAATTTTGAGGTGTAGAAGTTAAATAACGAGGGGGGAGAGGACACCACCCAGCGGAACCACCTGTTCAGTTCTTCTTAATTTAGAGTTTTTACCTCGAAACAGTACGTTTGATTGTCGACCGTTCAGGTAGTTCATAGTCCACCTCTTCAACCCTGGAGATAGCTTAGATTTTCGATGTTCTCAAATAACGTTGTGTGACTGATTTTGCCAAAGGTTTTCACAAATACAGCGCTTCGAGGGTCGTCCTCTCGTAGGATGGTTTTTGCTTGAAACTTTGAACTATCTGAGCGTGGTGGTACTGTGTACTTTTCGGAAGACAGCTGGTGGTTTGCTAGGCTCAGGTATGTAATGGTCCAAGTAACAAGACTTCAAGTATCTTCACCACTGGGGAGAGGAGAGTTATCGAACGGCAGGACTTCCCTGTGTTGGCGGGTTTCCCAGGTTTCAGTGGTGGGAGAACCTATCTTCCACACATCCAGTATTTGAAGAATGGCCAGCAACAGGTTAAGGACCGTGGCGAGATAACTTACTCCCGTCGAGAAGAGATACTTAAGCATCAGCATGTTACTTCCATTAGGGCCAATGGATTTGGATGATTTTGCCTCGTTGATGACACTCTAAATCTCCTCATCGGTGAAAGTAAGTGGTGCGCAGTGTTTTGACATTTTGCAGAGCCGTCGGGTACCATATCGTTTGGCTTTGTTTACAGAAGGGTGCAGTGTAAATTGCCGGCTAAAATATTTCGCCCAATTCTTTGGGTCCAAAGAGGCATGGCCATTGCTTTGAATTTCAACTTGGTCGTCATGTCTGTTCGTATTAGATAAAGCCCTTACATTTTAAGTTATCATTCGAAATGCTCGAACGAGTCATTGAAAAATGGACTCAGCAGATGGACCATCTGAGCATCAAATCTTCTTAAAATTAATGCCAGAAAATGTTTTTTCGAATAATAAAAATCTTAAATGGCTGTAGTTTTTCATTAAATAAAGTAGGAATCTGGAAATCATATATTTCAGAAATTAAAAAATTATAAAATTTTTCCATCATTAATTTTAACTAATAATAAACATATTTCAAATACTTTTTCAGCACTTGAAATACGTAAAAATTCGCAAATTCTTCCCATCATAAGAAATGTTTGAAAAAGCGTTTAAAAATTTCTTTCCCCATATGAGTGAGAATAAATCAGTGCTCATGCTTGCTTTAAACAATTTTCCTCCTCGCCGCCCTCTCGGAATATGACACATTGTTGCCATAATTACGCTCGTATATCTTCGCGGGCAGACAGCGTGCTGTCGCTGGCAATTAATGGCGCGTCATTTTCATATATCGCGCATTTTAATTTATATATTTTTGAGGAGCACTTAATTTAAACGAACGCTGAGCAGCGCATTGCAATGCCAGTGCGTGTGTGTGCGTGTGCGAGCAAAATTTAAAATAAATGGAAAAGTAATATTTACAAGTAAATGGCAAGCAAGAAAGCAATTTAATGAAGTAAAAGGAGTTGAATCAATCGAAAGAAGAGCAAAATAACGCATAAACAGGCAGTAAAAATCAAGGAAACAAGCAATAATAAAATAAAAACGCATTAAGCATAAACGAAGGCTCGGAAAACAAAGCGAATATATAGGGAAAGTGCGGTGCAGCAAATAAGCTGAAGGCGAAAGGTAAACGGGGAGCGGAGTTGATGGCAGATAACGGGAAAAGACATTGTAAAAGCTGACATAAATTATAGCCTGATAATCCTTACGCGCGGGCATAAATGCAAGCAGATGAACGGCGACGGCGAGTATATATGAAGGTAACTGTATGTATATATACTTTTATATGCATAAATATATATTTATAAGGGTATATTAAAGATAAGAGCGGGCCGCAACGCGCGTTCACATGCAATGAAATGCTTGTAGCATATTAATGGTGACTGTGAGGTACGACCATACTCTTTTATCCTTATATATATATATATACATATATAGGTAATATACACAAGAAGCAGTATGTATAGGAAAGCAACTACGCCTGCATGCGCTTGAATATGCATGTGTGCGCGTTGGTAAATAGCCTTTGCTACAAGTGAACGCGTAAGTGCATAAGCAGTTAAGTAAACGCCTTACTTACTTTCAAACACGCACACGCACATTCACATAAAGATATATAACATATTATATATAAACATACATATATGTACTTATTAACACATATACAAACTCGCACTGACACAGTAAGCCAGCAGCGCTTGCTAAAGGGTTTTATATGTGTACACATCTGCTGTAAGTGGGTAGGTAAGTGCGTAAGTAAGTAATAAGTAAGAAGGCAAGTAAGTGGGTGAGTAAGTAGGTAAGAAAGTGCGCATGTAAATATGAAGAAAGAATTAAATTTTGAAATATTCATGGTGCTTTGTGCGAGAAAGTTTAAAAAGTGAATTGTTGAGAGTGGAAAAATGAAAGGAAATGCCTAAGATTAAATCAAGCGTCGTAAATTAAAAAAGTAGATGAAAAAAACTTGTTTTTAATTATGAAATATATATAAAAATAATGACTGAAAATTTCATATATTGAAAAGAGAAGTATATTCAACGTAGAACGGCATATTTGCCTCGGAAGAAGGGTCAGTTTGCTTAATTTCATAAATGATCTTAACAGAAGTTATAAAAGATAGACATTTTTTGTAGGCGAAAATTCTCTGCTGACCCCTCCCCGACGGCACAATACAAATATAAATATATTCATATATATTCATACAATATACATATATTCGGTCGTCGCAATAGTTAGTTGAGTCTCCGTTGCTCCTTAATTTCACAGAATTACCATACTATGGTTGGATGTGCCTTACCGGAGATTAGACCCAGTCTCTAAAAACTACTAAGGACGGAGTTGGAAGTGTCAAAGGCAGAGAAAAACCCTTCTTTATAAACAAAACTTGATTTTAAAAATATTCTGTGACTTTTATTAAGGTACCGCCATAAAATCATCAATTACTTAAATGGTCAGCCGGATATTCGAAAATCCCGATATTATTTATACGGAGGCTAGGCCAAGTTTTCGCAACATTTTATCCATTTCGGTCACACACTGTTATGAGTAAAATACGCTCTCTCATTTTCATTGAAATAACTCATATATTAGCCGGTATATCCGATAAAAAGTCAGGCGGAAGTTCGTAAGTCTTTCTATTAGGTATATGAGGGTTAAGGGAAATACTGAGCCGTTACAACTGTTTTTGGTATGCAGATATAATATTATCAGAAAAGTATTATCACAGCATTTCTTTAATATATCGCACAGATTGACTGATATTATCACAATAGGCTTTGGGATCGACATATTCAGTATCTGAACGCTTGAATAGTTTCGCTTCGATTTGAACAATTCTTGGTCGTAAAGTAGTACAGCTCAAAGAAACTAGTCGGCAAAAGGCTTATCCATATACTTTCATTGGTTCTTAAAGAATAAATCAAATGGAATTTAAAGTTGTGTTCTATGGGAAATAGGCGTGTTTTTCGTTTGATTTCTTCTATTTACTCACATTAACACAAGAATATTGGAAAAATAATATGAATATCGAATATGGTTGAAATCTCTCTAGTAGGTACCGTGTTAGGGGATTTCAAATAAAATTGCATGGTGCCAAGTCTATAAATTTGTCGAAAGAACGTGAATACAAACAATGGTTATGTGAAAATGCTAAGCCGTCAGCCAAACGACAGAAGACAAACCGCATTGTGAATGGAGTATTGAATGAAGAAGATGCCGAAAAAATTCTTCAAGCCCAATGAAAGTGAATGCACGCTGTCAAACATAAAGCTTTAAATGTTATTAAGAAGTGCTATCGTACACAGATGCCGGCTGGTACCAGGGACAACTCAAAATGATTGCTTGCGACGGCCAGATCTAATTCTACCAATTCAATATAGCCACGGAGCTAAGCTGATAGTAGTGGACAAAAAGAACATCCCGCCCAGCCCAAAGACAAGGGTCTGTACCCCGTTTACAGCATCGCATCTACATCAAATAATGCAGCCTGTTAGTGCATGTCATCCAAATCTGTCAACAGAGGGGATTCGATAAGGTCTTTTTCTTTGCTCAGAGTATTCATATAATACCAGGACATTGTCAAGTATATCTAATTTGAATATAAGAACATTCCTACCGTTTTAAACACTAATAAGAGAAAACTGGATAGTTGTGTAATAGGTTAACTGAAAAGTCCCTGGTCCGAGACATAGATGACGCCACTAGAATTAAATACTTAACCTAAGTGAATTCTTCGATTTTTACTATGCCTGAATTTATTGCACAAAGAAGTGCGATAATGCACCGTCTCATACTGCATTGGTTATTCGTGATCATTTCGCCACATTTTCAACTAATATCGTGCCGCAACCGCCGCCCTCGCCTGATTAACTTTCGTGTAACTTCTGGCTATTCAGCAAATTCACATGACCACTCCGAGGACACCGTTTTGACTCAATTGAGGATGTAAAAGTTGAATCGAAGAAGGCTCTGATGGCCATCACAACGGAGGACGTTTCCAAGTGCTATGATGACTGCAAAATTCGTTGGCATAAGTGTGATGCAGTGAGAACCTACCTACAAGAAGGTGGAAATTCTTAAAGGCCCTTGAGGACCCCTCAGCAGATGGTATTGAGTATTGCCAGAATATTCATAATAGGTCAATTGAAAGGTCCAGGGTGTGATAGATAGATAGATGGCGCTGCTGGCATTAAATTTATATAATTTTTGGTTAGCCCTAACCTTCAAACGCCGCGTGTATAAATTTGACAACTGTCAGATAATTAGTTTGTGAATTGCATCATTTTAAGTTAATCAGTTTTTGTTATCGTGAGAAAAATGGATAAAAAGAAATTTATCGTTGGTTGAATATTGCTTTGTAAAGAGGAAAAACATAATTGAACCAAAAAGTTGGCTTGATGAAAATAAACCATCAGGGATTGGAATGCTTAGTGTAGGCGTGGTGAAATGACAGACGCTGAAAAGTGGTTGTTGTCGAAGAAAACATCAATTCAGTGCACAATATAATACTGGATAACCACAAATGGAGTTGTTCGAGATAGCACGCGCTCTCAGGATATCAACTGAACATGTAGGTAATATCATTCATAAATATTTGGGAAAGAGAAAACTCTGTGAAAAGTGTTATTTGAACACCTTTGAAGCTAAGATTTTATGAAAATACCTTAAGATATATATATATATTTTTTAAGAATTAGAAAAAGCAATGAAAATGCAATAACTGTTTTTCTTATATCATGCATGTATATTCATAAAATTTACATTGTTCAATGTCTTGTGGTTGTCAATATGCTATTTTTCTTTGTGTATATTAATATCACAAGAAACTATTTAATAACGCCTTAAGAAATAATACGAAAAATTGAAACATTTTATTTCAAATTTAATCTTGCTTAAAAACTGCACATACCTACATAGTAAAACCAAGCAAAAGGCAGCAATTATCTTTGCACTTATTTTCGCAGTCTCGTTAATACGTTGCGATAAATGATTGAAATAATATTGGCCTACTTCAAGGCGCTTCCGCCAGCGTTGTATGGCAAAAGCGCCATTAATGCCAACTTAATTATCTGCTGCCGCGTATTTCACTTTTCAAAAGCGCCGCGTTTTAACGAAAGAGAAACTACAAGTGCGCATTATGGCAGACGCGGCACAATGCTAACAATAAGCGCTGCATATCGGCAGGCGCCGTGCAGTGCAGCCGGGCGCTTACATTGATAAATGTGCACAATAAACGCATTTTAATCTATGATTAACCTACCTTTTCTGAAATTATCGTTTCGCGTTTTATTCCCTCTGAAGCGTCGAGCCACCGAGCTGTTTGTGGATGCGCCAGGCCAGTGAGCGCGTAGTTAAATAGTGCAAGCAGAAAAGTATGCAATGATTTTTTTTTTGTTTATTTTGCTTGAAGTTTTTTTGCGTTTAATAAAAGACTGCTGCAGCTGGAGCGGAGTGGAGTGTGGAGCGTAGAGCTTTAGCGGTGCAGCTGTGTAGACTTGGAGTGCACTTTGGAGCGGCGCGCTTGTCTAGTGGGCATTGATTGCGTCTAGTGCGTGTGCCGTGACAGCTGTGGGGGTGGAGAGGGTGTAGGGGGTGCAGAGTGCTGCAGCAGTATTGTGAATGTAGGTTTTGTTTATCTTTTTCTTTGCTGGCGCTTAGTGGTGCCTGCTTGTAATTGAGTAGTTGAGCTGAGTTGAGCTGGGAGACTCACTTTTTCTCGCGTCTATTTGCTGCGTGTGTATTTGCTTTGCGATTTTTTGCGTTTTTTTTTTGTTTTTGTACACACGTCGTTTTAATTAATTTGCGTTTTTTACTACTTTTGCACTTTCATTCACTGCGGAAATTTCTCTTTCAAGAATTTTTTTTATTTTTACTTTATTTATTTTTGTTGTTGTTGGCATTTATTAGCAGCATTTGCTTACAGTAGCTTTTTACATAATTTTTAATAACTCACTTTTGCTGTGTTTATCGCTTGTTAGCCTACTTTTGCTGTTTGCTTTTTCCCGTATTTTTTCGAAATTTTTTTGTTGTGTTTATTCTGTTTGCATTCCGGCTTTGCTTTTGTTATTATTAGTTTTCACTCACAGTCGGCTATTTTATTTTCATTTTCTTCTGCACACACACACATAAATACACTTGCGAACCCAATTAGGGTACGCTTAAGCACAGCTGCATGAGAGATTTAAGCTGGAGTTGCTATGCGCTCCGTTTAGCTGGCGTTTCTCACGGAAATTCGAACTTGTCAAGTATCAGGACTAACGCGCGTTCTATTGTTTCAGTTAACGTTGCATACCTCCAGGGGTTTTTTAAACTCTTTGCCGAGTTTCTAATTTCAAACGATTTTTTTCCAAAATTTTCTTTTTTTAAATTATTTTTTGTGTGCTGCTCAGAATTTTTTATATTTCTTTGTTATTGACATTATCCAATTTCTTGTATCACATATGTTCACATTAATAAGTCTACACACGTAACTTTTTTGTATTTTTTCTTCACTGCCAAATAATTTTCACAAATTACACTTTTCGTTACAGAAATTATAGCTTTTTTTAGTAAGCCATATATTAATAGCAATCTTAGTAATTTTTTTGGTATTTTCAGTAGATTGAAGAGCACCTTTGTCTACGCCTCTTAAAAGCATCTGAAATTGAAAATAAAAAGGAATGCTTATTAATATTAATTTAAATATTATTTAGTATTATTTGCTAAAAGTTTATGATTAAATATATTCAAATATAATATTGTATTGTAATTTTTTTAATATATAAAAATTTGTATATAAAAAATTTTGGTGGAGAGTATCAGATGAAAAATTTGTTCTTGCGTATTGTCACCTAAAATGCAAGTTAACGTATCAAAAAAAAAAATAATAATAATTTTTTATTGCTTGCGTTTCAATACATCAAGTACATGCATATATGAAATTAAGCAATTATTCTTAAACTTCCGTTATAACACGTAATCAGTATATAACCATTTATCATAACCATTTTATAACTAAAACTCAAATTTTGTTTCAATATGTATGAGTGGTCTTCGTTATATCGTTTTTTCTTTGTCTGTAAACATATGAAAAGTGAATTTTGCATTTTAAATAACGATATTGTTCATATTAAAATAGAATTTTGATACAAAGATAAAACCTGAAGTATTCTATTTCATTGCTATACATATTATGTAGTATATTTCAGAATAATATGAAGTCAGAGTTGAAAAGAATACATCCAAGTATATGAATAATAATTAAAAAATTAAATTAATTATTTTAACCCTTAAACGCCTGGCGGTTCCTCAGGAACTACTACTTTTCTGTAAAATGTTCATGTATGAACATGCATTTTTAAATATTACATCACGTCACATATTGCTTTGATATATCGCTTATCTTTTAGCTCAGTCGCCACTTGTATGTGAGCTTTGCAGTCATTTACGTTTTGACTTGAGTAAGATTGCATCGAAAAAATAATTTCAAGACTAATTTTGCATTTTCAAGTGACTATTGTGAAAGTAGTTATTTAGTGCTGAATATGTGGAATCTTCATCGAAAGTGTTGATAAACATTTTTCGAATCTAAATTTTATGAACTGAACCATCCGGTGCCTGCTGAAACCTCCAGGTTTTTAATGGCTAAAAGAAAAAAAATTAGTCGCTTCTGTACAGCACTTCTGTACTATAACTATAACCGCGCACAGGACCATCATCTGCAATATGCTAGAGTAATGGTCGGCAAATTTTCACTTTAAAATTCAAAAACAAAATTTTCAAGTTTCAGCGCCAAACAACTTGCTAACAAATAATATACTTTTTCTAAATAGTTGGAATTAAAAATTAGAAAAAATTTAGATAATTATTCAAAAAGTTGTTAACTTTCAAATGATGTGTTCCAAATACTTAAGCAAAAAGCTTTAAGATCAACGCTTTTTTAGTATTCTTATATAAAGCAAGTCAAAAAAAGCTAATATAAAAATTAAAAATTTAAGAATAACAAACTAGCTGGTTGTTATTATAAAAAAATTTAATTTTTAAAGCGTTGGGTTAATTAAAAAAAAAATCTTATAAAACTCAACACATCTAAAATATATTTTCAAACCTAAATTAATTTTTAATTAAAAAATTAATAATAATAACAAATTCCTTAAATTTCTTTGCTTTTATTTCTGTATACATATATAAGTGCTGGTCGATTTTTCATTTTCGAAATCTGAGTAAATGTTCTACGGATCTTTTTGAACTACTTTGCCTAAGTGACTATGGGTTTAGACCGTATTTCATGCAATCACTTTTTAAGGCGAAGTTAAAAACAAGAAAACACGTTAACTTCGGTTACACCGAAGCTAAATACCCTTCACAGGTGCATTTCTGTTAGTAACTATGTGTTCACTTTGTATGGACGCTATATGCTATAGTTAACCGATCTGAACAATTTCTTCGGAGATTACATTGTTGCTCTGGAAAACAACATATACTAAATTTCGTTAATAGATCTTGTCAAATGTGAAAGTTGTCCATACAAGAACTTGATTCCGATGGTCAGTTTGTATGGCAGCTATATGCTATAGTGGTCCGATATCGGCTGTTCCGACAAATGAGCAGCTTCTTGAAGTGAAAATGACGTTTGCAAAATTTCAAAGCGATATCTTAAAAACTGAGGGACTAGTTCGTATACATACAGACAGACAGACGGAGATGGCTAAATCGACTTAGCTCGGCATACTGATCATTTATATATGTACATATATACTTTATAGGGTCTCCGACGCTTCCTTCTGGGTGTTACAAACTTCGTGACAAACTTAATATACCCTGTTCAGGGTATAAATATGAATATACCGTTGTATGGCAGATACATATGTGATATGACCAGTATAATATAAAAATGTGCTCAAGTTTTAAATCTCATTTGAATAACTCGAAAACTTAGGAAAAAATTTGTATGATCCTTAAAGAACTTCACTTAGATAGCCCGAAGAAACCGATTAAAGAACCTTAGTCTCTCACTCGAATTTGTTCAGAATGATCCGTAGATCCATTTGCCGTAAAAGCGAATTTTCCGTTTTTTGGGCGCCCTGTAAGTCAACCCGCTTTAGTATACATATACATACATATGTAAATTGAATTATTAAAATATATATTTTTAATAAATAAAATAAAATAAAATTGTTGATTTTTTTTAGTTTTATATTCGTATATGTACTTTTATGTAAATTTTTAAAAGCGTAAAATATTTAAGGGACGGTAGGAGATTTCATAACTGATTATCGATCGATAAGGGCTGGTGTACCACAGGGTAGTGTTTTAGGCAAACTCTAATCTTCCAACAACTAAAAATGTATTGATATCAACTTTTGCAGATGACACAGATTTAGTAAGCCACAACAAATGCCACATTTTAGCATCAAGTATATTAGCGGAGCACTTATGTTCTGTCGAAGAATGGCTAGGCAACTGGCATATAAAGCAAGCACATAAGCATATTACGCCTTCGCTAAGACTAAAAATGTGTCCGGCAGTAAAGATGAACAATATTTTAGTACCAAGCGAACGAAGTAACTTATTTTGGTATTCACCTAGATAGAAGGTTCACGTGGAGAAAACACATCTCTAGTAAAATAGCATGTATGAAGATTAGAGCTGCAAATTTAAATTGGCTTTTAAATAAAAACTCTAAACATAGCCTAGACTGGAAAGTGCTTTTATACAATGCGGTCATAAACCCGATTTGTATGTATGGAATAACTGTGGGGTTCGAGCTGTGCAACTAATGTTGATATAATACAAAGGTACCAATCAAAATTGCTTAGAATGACGTGTTCGCTATGGTGCATGGTCTATAAAGAAGAAGAGGACAGCAGAATGAAATATATATCTAAACTCCGAAATCACCTAAATCCATTGGCTAGTGCTTTAGTAGATAAATTCCTGTCACAAACACACCTAAAGAGCAACATATTACCAAAACAGCTCAATTAGTTGCATGAGCTTGTCGAGTTTTTAAATTGACTTGGGATTTTAGGAACTTATTGTTAGGCTTTTAAAACAAAAAGCAGATATATAGTATATATTTTAGAAATTTTATATTGGTCTGTATGAAGACGGCTGTGACTGACTTTTTCCATGAAATTCGATAGTAACATAAATTTGAAATTGTATTGAAGAGTAGGCGCTCATGGTGAAGAAAGTTTGGCTCGTGCTGCTGACCATTTATATATATTTTTAAGAAAGACTCCTATGATTCCTTTTTATGTGTTACAATGTGGGTGGCAAACTTAATATAAATTGTTGAGAGTATATTGTTGTAGTTGTAGTAATTTGCGTTTTGCAATAATGTGCGCTGATGATAATTTTTTCTTTAAAATTTAAACAATAAATGTTTTAAGCAATTTATTGACTTGTTTACATATTAAATTCATTTTAATCCAATTTACTTTAAAATGCATTTTTTACAATTCCTGTATTGACTTTTTGCATTTAAGCAGCCTATGAAATGCAGTGAGAACAACAAAAGAATTATTTGCAAATAATTTATAAAAGTTAACGAGTTTTAATATTTAAATGAAGCAAACTGCTGCTGAATTGGCTCATGCACATTAAGCTCATGAAAAATTGAGTAAATAAGAGATATTTTCAAGACTTGTAGATACTTATATGCATGAGTGTCTGTATATCACAATGAATGTGCTGTATTTTAGCGTGAATAAAAGTTTTGAGAAATCAAGTTCTATTTAAATTCTTTGCCATTTTTTATTTAATTTTTACGAAAACCACAATTTAGTAATTTTGTCGAATGAAGATCACAAATCAGTGGCTATTATTTTCAGATTTTTTTAGATAACCTAAAAACAGCTTGAGTGCTGTTGTTGTATTAAAAAAAATAGAATTTTTACGCGAAAAAACTTGCAGATTTTTCAACTATTATTTTCCATCAAACTAATAAACTTGGAATTTTTTCAAATTTAATTTTTTAACATAATTTAATTTTTTAACATAATTTTTTGAAGTTGCTGTCACACAATCCTTGCTATTTTCGCTTTATTTAAAATTGTTCGTTGCATTTTTTACACAGTGTTTGCTTAAAATTCGAAGCTTTGCACTTTTTGCTCGAGTTCACTTCCCTCGGCGTTTGTAATTTGCATAAATAAAGCAAATTAATTGGCTTTTTACGGCGCTACACAGATTAACAGCAACACAAACACACGCACACACATGCACAGCCACTGACAGCGCCCGACAACAAGCACAGCAACAACGCCAACAGCTGTCAGTGTTGGTAAACAAATGGAACGTCGCGCTTTTCCGTTTGCCGTTTGCCGTTCGCGTTGTTTGTTTGTTTACAATGTTGCCAATGTAATTGATAAGGAAATGCAATTGCCGTGCAGCGCGCGCTGTTTTTCCTTTTGCTGCGCTATTTTAATTGCTGTTGCTTGTTTTATGCGACTTTTAATTGCATTTATTTTTTGTGCCTTTGTTGCTATTTTAATTGCTTTGCTCACTTTTTGTTTGCTACTTTGATTTTGCAATTAATTGTTGTCACTATTGATTTTAACGATTTTACGCGGCACAAGCGCCTGAAAGTAGGTTAAAATAATAAGTACATAATGGCTGGAGAACTCAAGTGGCGATGAAATTTTAATTTAATAATATAACTTTGTTTATTGTCGGCATTAAATGTATGTGCAGAAAAAATACAAATTTTTTAAAAAATTGCGCCTTGAGGTATGCTATGCCAAAAGATTTAACATGAAAAAATATTATTCTATTATCTATTAAATATCTTGTTTGTGTTACTAAACTTTAATCCACAGTACTTTACTAGTATTCCACGGTCACTGTGCGCCTAAAAGTATGCCACAAATAATCAGCTATGTTCAATTGAAACTGCGTTTAAAATTATGGTAACTACATCATTACTTTCACATGTTTTTTCAGTAAAATTGTAGCTTCTTTATTATTTTCGATATTTTAAACAGATAATACATACTGGTCAACCTTACGCGCCTAAGCTGGCGCAAAGTGTGTTCATTGGAAAAGCCTTTATACACATTATAAACCTCAGTTATGTTAAATTTGAAATGGTCATTTAGGTATTCGAAACGCATAGCAAATCAGATAATATCCAAGCTTTGATAAAATAATGCAATATATCTAAAAGACATGGTAACTGCAGAAATTCAATAATAAAGCTAACCAAGACAAAGGCTATCACTAATATTACAGACACACTTACTTTGGTTTGCATATTGTAACAATGCCACAGACGCGTCAATGTATACTACTTATTCAAACATTTAATCCGTATTGCCAAAATATGGGTTCAAGTGCCTGAAAGTATACAGCAACTGCTTCAAGTTGTCTTTTTTGTTCGTTTTTTATTAAAACTGAAACTTTTGGAATCTTTTATATTCGGCATTGCGTTTAAAACTTAGCTTGGTTAGTTCGTAGTTTAATTTAACAGCTAAAATGCGCCAAAATGTATGCAACAATTTTTAAAAAAATACTGAAAACTCAAAAAACCATTTTTTTTGGCCCAAATTAATTTAGTAAATTTTTCTGACTTCTGTAAAAAGTTCCCAAAAGCATGCTATATTTTTTTGAAAATTCAGAAATTGATATTATTTGCGTAATTTTTGCAAATTATGTTGCCACAACGTCTTGCCACAAAAACCTTTCATTTAAAGCCACACTTATTGCTGCAATTAATACACAGGTTATTTGAATCGAGCCTAAAGGTATGCAGCGCAATTTATAAGTGATTCAAATCAGTACAATTTCAATATGACGGCAAATAATTTTTTATTTTATCGTTAATTGTTTCATTTTAAATAAATTTGAAAAAAAATATTATTGATGATGAAAATTATATAGATAAAAAAGGTTTTTAAAGATTTTTTGTATTTTTTGAAGAATAAATTTGAAACAAAATTAAAGTAGGAATCGATGAAAAAGTATGTAAAAATTATATAGGTTAAAATATATTAAAAATTTATTGCGACCAACACTTAACTGGCTTATAATACATTTATGGCGCCTAAAAGCATACTTTAATAAATGTATAATTAGCATAAATGAGGTTTAGTTAAAGTTACACCGCTCTGTGAAATTTTATAATTTAGTAACAATCTTCTTGTAGTTTTCAAGTAACAAATTTGTCTCAACGCCTCAATGCATGCTTTGCTTAACAAACCCACATTGCACTCACTATTCTATTAAACCCCTGAAAGCTTCAAATTAAATTTTTGTCATTGCTGCCTTAAAAGCGAGTCACTAGCGCCTTCACAAGCACTGCTTTCAACACATCTGCTAGTTGTACATAAGAAATACGCAATAAATCTTATGCCACGATCGACAAGTTAAAGCGCCACGTATAAAGTCAGCTGAGAAGAAAAGCTTGTGCACTTGTGCAAACAACACAAAAAGGCGTCGCCTCCGCGCTACGCCAGCACAATACCAGGCATTAACGCCTTAAAATATGCAAATGCGCGTATGAAATATATCACAGCAACATAGTGGCGCATGCTGGGTGACAGCAGCCAACAGCCAGCAGAACGACAACAACAAACAACCAACATGACAGTGCCAATAGCGCAGACAACAGCCAGCGACAGGGATAAGCAGCTAACGCCGCTATGAGTTATAGTGACGCGCGGGGAGCAATATATGCAGAGGACTGGGCTAACCGAGATATTTGCATTCTTATGTGTATGTATATGTATGTCTGCAGCAATTTTGCTATCTATTCCTGTGCGGCTAGACCCTGTAGCCGCTCAAATGAATGTCTTTATGGGCGGCTTTGCCTGTTCTTCCGCCTTGTAGCGCAGTTTGCAGCTCGCATACAAGCCGGATATTCAAAAATGATTTCCGCCTCAGTGTTGTAAGCAGCACAAACACACATATTCACACACTTTTATACATATGTACATCCACTTAGCCACTTGCAAGCGCTTGCAAAGGCCAGCACATTAAGGAAGCGCAGCGAAATTTGCCATAATATTTTGTGTTTTTCATTTTCCTTGTTTTTGCTTTCGCCTTTTCGCACGACAGCACTGTCTGCTCTATGTTTTTTCGCTGGCGACAGCAGCAAGAAAACGCCTTCTTTACAATATAGACGAAATTGTGGTAATAAAATGAAATGCTGCACACCAAGCACTAATACCTTTTTAGACTCCATTCATTGCTCGAAACACTTTTTCAATACACAAATCGATTCTTTATTAATTAATATCTTCAAATTTCGTTTATTTCTTTGGAGCTTTATCACAAAATCAAATTGGCTTTTCATTTGTGCACTTGGCTGGAGTAGCAGTGTATTCCATTAGAAAACTGCACGACGCGACCGAGCGTAAAACGTACGACGTTGTACCGTTACCGATTTTTCCCGTTAGCACGTCCTTTTCACACGACAATCGCTGGCAAACTGTTCGACACAACGGCTCCGACTTTGCGACCAGTTGGGCGACATAGCGGCGCGTGTGTTTGTAAGCGCTACGGTGCGCTCGCACAGCTTCACTAAAAGCAGCAGCTGCAGCACGAAAGGCAAGTGCCAAGGCATACAAACAACAGCTCGTTACACACGTGCACACGCGAGCAATTGCATTCGTGCGCCGATAAGAATGCTCGTCTGTCGCCTGCCTTTATGAGTATCGCGCTGGCTGCTGCCTTTGACAACTCTCTACGCGTGCAGCAAGGACTCTGTCGCGCCTCTAGCGCTAACAATAGTCAGCTATGCTTTACATAAATAGTCACATTCGCTCTCCTCGTCACATAACGGCTACGCATGGTGACATACTGCACACATATACAGAGAGAGAGATAGAGAGAGAGCAGCGCAGCTGTGGCCCGCTTGCAGTTTTGTCGCGTGTACGACGCTCAGCTGTTCGTGCTCATTTGCTGCACGCCGGATTGCTCTCTCATTTTGCTATGACCATTAAGAAACCATCAACAACACTCACATGAATCTATTACCGTATAACAGTTGGCACATCTCTCACTGTATAATTCTTCCTGCTATTGTTTCTCTCTTATCAATCTCGTCGTATGCCGGCTGGCTTTTTGGTTTCATTGAGGAAATGCATACTATTTGTGATGTACTGTTTATGTCTGGTGCGAAAAATAGCTTTGTTTTCGTTTTATTCCGAAAGATTATGGCAGGCGAGAATTAGCGTAGAAACATGTGGTGAAATTCAGTACCTATACTCACCAAAAATAAATACGTGCGAAAAGTAAACGAAAATATTAGCAGATGAGTCGAATTACTTGGGTGTGTGGGAAAAATAGCTCAATTTACCCGGCCGTGTAAATTAAGAGATCTTGATTTAAAGGTCTGATAAACCTAAATTGAAGTTTTATTGTACATAGTCAATTATGGCGCAGTGGTTGCTGGTTGATTTTGGTTGTAAGACTCCATAAAATTGAATCGGGTTATTCTTTTAACCATGTCATAGTTCAAAACTAACTTTTATGGTTATTGTATTAGTTGGACTAACTACAAAAATGAATGCATGTCATTAACGCTGCTACTTAGTTAGTTTGTTATAACAAAACCTTCCTGTTGGATAGCCGATTTATCGCAGTCGATGAGAGCCCTCAAAAACAACCAATGCTTTTCTCGATGCAAATATGATCCAATATTGTCCAAAGGAAGTTACCAAAGTCATCAGCGATTATTATAGATTATGCGCTAGTCACACGAAGTATTCTTCCTACATATTTTTATGTTTCTGGAATAGGTTTTCTCCAATTAGTTCACAACTTTAAGAAACATAATGCGTCAAGGTAATAATTTTATACTATACAAATTGTGACAGAAAATTACCCGGAATTTTGAATAAGACGCAAAATATTTAATTATTCATCAGTATTTATTTGGTCGCCTTCAAAGTAATCTCCACCAAATGTAATAATAGATTGTTAAAAAAGTCTTGCGGTATTTTTGCTAGCTGGCGCTGAAAGCGCGTAGTTCTAGTTTTATTCATCGCATCGGGTCATGCTATACTTTTTTGGAAAGCTCATTTCACGCGCTAACACGTGTTTGTTTCTCGTGAGTTATAGCGTCGCAAACATGGAGCAAATTAAAGAGAAAAAACGGCATATTTTACAGTAGTACTACGATAAAAGCAAAAATGTATCTCAAGCCGCCAATAAAATTTGTGCTGTTTATGGACCCGATACAGTTTCCATTTCCACTGCACGATGGTTTCAACGTTTGCATTCTGGTGTAGAGGTGGTCGAAGATGCGCCACGCTTCGGAAGGCCTGTCGTCGAAAATTGCGATAAAATCGCTGAATTGGTCGAAAGAGACCGGCATAGTAGCAGCCGTAGCATCGGTCAAGAGCTGGGCATGAGTCATCAACAATTCATTTCAATTTCAATAAAAAAAAATTCAATAAAAATGCCGCAAGACTTTTTTGACAACCCATTATATCCAGTCCTCGGAACACTTTTCATAAGAACTTATTGGGATAGCCTTCAGCTACTTCGGCGAATTTTGTTTCAACTCTTCGATCGGCTGAAAACGGGTTCCACGGAACAGCCATTTCAGTTTGGGAAACAAGAATAAATCACATGGAATCAAACCTTGTTAATACGGTCGAATCGATCGACCAATGGCACTCATTGCATTTTTGGCTTTAAATTTGGTCACAATCGTGGCTCAATGCAATTGTGCATTATCATCGTGATAAATCCATGAATTGTTTGCTTCACAACTTCGGCCATTTTCGTTGAATGCTCTCAGTCAAAAACCCTAGTATAGCCTCTAAATTGACCGTCTGTCTCTTCAAAAAAAAAAAGCATGATCCACCAAACCATGAATATAGAAAAAAGGACGAGCATCACCTTGATTTTTGAACGGCTTTGGCGGTTTTTTTCCAATGGAGTTACCTAGAGCTTTCTATCTCTCCCTCCTCCATTTCTTGCTTCAACACTCTCATTAACGTAGTTTTTGACTGATGTAGAAAGTGCATGCAGCGAACTGAGTGGCTGCCGGAAACATTATCACATCTACATTACCTCTCATTGTTGAGCCAATATATGGACTCGTATAGCAATGTAAGCATCGCGAATGTGGGCTCCACCTTAGCAATCAGAACTGGTAGGGAGGTTTTTGATATAACCTTATACAATGAATACATGACGGGTCTGATCTCGCAATGGCGGGTATCGCAAGATCCCTCAATGTGTGATCACAGGATCATACAATTTGCGCTGAAGGTGGAGGTCAGCGACCGACTGCTGATTCGTATCGCTACAAGTACGAACTGGAATGCCTTTAGAGATATTCTAGGGCTAAATATATGCAGGGTGAGATAAGTAGATAATGCATTCACCGTGGTAGGATTGGAGAGCAGGCCGGATTCGGCAAACCAATATGTAACGAACGACTATCACTATAAATTCCGTCTCCTTGTCGTTCTCTATACAGGACACTGCAGGCTCAGGAAGTACTTATCCAACATGCGGTTTCTTGCTCAAACTGCCGGTCTTTTGGACATGAAACAGGAAGCTCCAGAATAATTTAGGTTCCATCTACGTGGACAGGGATCAAATCACCTCAGTCTCGCACAGAAGGCTCCTGGAATTATTCAGAGTGCTGAAACTTTTTGACCATATGTGGTATATGAGAGTGTACAATAGACCATAGGACGCAGTGCAAAGCCTCGATTTTCTACTTTTCTATGGACTCGTAGAGGAAACAACTGTTTCAAGCGGTTTGTGTCCTCAACAAAATTCATCAAGCACTGAAGTAATATAAAAGCGGAAGCATGAGAGGATTTTCATTAAATAAGAAAAAACCACACTTAACGATAAACTTAATGGATTGCCCTTGATATAAAAACTCCGCATTAAAAAATTCAATGCTTTTCACAATTATTGAACGCGATTGAGGACAATGAGTAATGAACATTTTCTCAGCCGATTTCCGAACTCGACTTTTGGTTATCTCCGAACGTAAGAAAACTCATTTGTCACACGCACTTCAAATTGGCAGACGAGTACTTTGTGGCATGAGTGGCATCAGCTGCCTCAACTTCCCCAACGAAAGCGCAAGTACTTCCTGCTACTTGAGTTACATTAGACCGACAGACAAGCCGACACAAAAACACTGTAATGAATTTTAAAGTAAGTAGGGAAACGCTAAATTCGGGTGTTACCGAAAATTTGAAAGTTAAAGTCGTGCAAAATATTGTCATGAATTTATTTATTTTTGAAAATTTGTTTTAGCAGTTCAAAACCCGTTCAAGAGTAAATCTGCTGTAAGAAAGTTTTTTAATAATGGTTTCCCTCAAATAGCCGGCTTGAAGTTGGTTGTCAACTATCTATCAGAGATTATGTTATGCTCAATTCAACATATTTTCAAATAAGCGAAGAGGTTAGGTTAGATGACTGATCTCTCTAGATGACGGTGGGGTCACATTTAAACGATTATGTATATTCTTCTGTTATAATATAATTAAATTTCATAAGAATCTATCGGCAAAGCGCTCTTAACCTATCCCAAATCTAATTAGGTGATTTATTCCAATTTCCGCTATGTAAGATGTATTTGCCTTGATTTTTGATATTGGCAAAGCGGGATATTCAAAGCGGTAGTATTGAGATAATTATAACTTATATTCTTCCAAACTGCTAACACATACTGTAAAAAGTTGGATCTTATGCCTTGATTTATTGGATAGTGGCCAGTGGGACTCTTAAAGCATAGAAAGGTGAGACTTGCTGAGTTCATTAGATCTTTTACGATAAATCATGGCTCAGAAAGATCTTGCCGCTACACAGCAACTAAAACTTGACCAGCGCTTGCTGAACTGGTCGGCGGCCCAACAGTCCAGTAGTGTGCAAGGAAAAACAAGCGGAGCTCGCTCTCATTCTGCAGTTATTGTGACTAACGAACCAGTCCGAAAATCTCATCAGCCCGTCCATACTAGAGACAAGGAGTCTAGACAACTCTACACTAATTTTGACCAAGGAGATTTTTCTGGGCGTGGAACGAATCTTCTTCAGTCGAACCATTTCCGAAAGGTGCCAGGCTGTTAAGTTTCTTCAAAACATCTTAATTTTTTCTCAAGTTCATCATCGCTAGGACTGACGGACATATAACTATTCCCATTAATGCTCGGTTTTACAAACAACCGTTAACCGCACAGTACTATTTTACACTAAGCACCATGTTGAGAGAGCATAAATCTATATTGACAAGCCACAAAACCATTAAAAGAGAACATAGAGCGATAAAAGTAAAAAAGAAGAGATTAAAAAGAAATGATAGACGAATTGCTAATAACAGGCATTTAGGCAAGCGGCATATAAAGTGACCGTGAAAAATGCACTTATACAAATAGGCTGGTACTCGAGGAGTGCTAGTGAACTAAACCAAGTGTGTATGTGGCTGTGTGAAGGCAAATGCCGCATATGGAATGTTGAAACAATCAAAGCAAATGACTTGTGAGGCAATTGGGTGCATGAAAATAAATCACCCGAGCAAAATGCATGCAAGGAGACAGCGAAACGTTTGAGAGAGGGAGCAAGCGAGAAAGATAGATAGAAAGTGTAGAGAGTATAAGTAAACAGAAAAATTTCTGGTGGCTGGTCGTGCTATTAGCGTGTGGCATAACAACAGGCACCAGCCAACGAGCAAACATATACTTACATACACACACATATGAGCATATCCCTGCACACACGTGTTTGCCAGCCAGCTTCGGCGAGCAGTGACATCGCACTAACGCAGCATAATTGCATTCAATGCACAATATTTGACATGACCATAAACATCATTAAAAATAAACCCAATTAACGCGGGCAAAAATTAAAAAGAGAAAACAACAACAACGACAACGACAACTGCATGTACGCGTCAACAAACAGCGCTCGCCCGCCTAAGTACTTGAGCCTCTCAGCTCAACTCCACGCAGCGCAGCGGGTGTGCAAAATAGCAGGAAGCCAACGCGCGCACACAGCCACACACACACATATATATGTATACATATATCCTTACATATATGTATATGCTGGTGGCGAATGCACGGCGAAATGGCAGTCGATTGGCAAGGCAGCAATAGTTTTGATGATTGTACAATTGCTGCTTTGCTTTTTTGCAACGCTAACAACAACAACAATGTAGTGTGTTGTAAATGTTACAAAGAGCAGATTATTCTTGTGCTGGTTGTTTGTGGCATGTACGCGTAGAGGGCAAATCTTTGTGGCAATGTCGGTGGTTGCTACAATGACACAATGCACAGAAGGAATAAGGAACGGGGATGCGGAGAACAGAAACGCAATTATTTATATCTACATATACATATGTATGTAAGTGTTTCTATCATGAATACGTATGTTTGTATGCACAAATCGATGCTTAGCTATACAACAGCAATTGTATCGGCAGCTATGTGTGTGCTATAGTATTCCGGTCTGAACAATTTCTTGGAAGAAAGATAATGCGATGCTTTCAAATATTGGCCGCGGCTAAGTCTCCGTTGAGTTCATTTTTCGATTACGAGCATTTCGACTGGTAACTTGCGAATGGCACGCATGTGAATCGCTCCAAAGCCTGAATTGAAGTAACGCTGTGATATCACCCGAACTTGATGGCCAATCGTCCGGACCAAAACGTGAAATTATCTGCTCACCGAAGTTTTTTCTCATTAAATCTCTTGACTAATGCGAAGTGTGGGAAGTGGTGCTGTCTTGTTGAAACCAAATATCGCCGAGATCACGCTGTACAAGATTTGGCCCGAAAAGGTTGGATTTTCTTGAGCCGTTAGAGCGAAGCGTTGTCGCTTGGGAATGTCGAGCGGCCGCAGTTCTTGCACAACCTATATTTTCTACGCTTTCCATTTAAGATCTCGACGTAAAATGCGCAAAGTCATTCTAAACTCCGAGTTGCTGCGAGCGGCGCCAAACCGACTCTCTTCGGTCTTCATTTATACTCTCAGCTCCGGCTGCTATATTTTCCTTATTACGTGCTGGAAGCGGTCTATTCGGTCGAGTATTATATAACAATGAACGCTGGGTCTCAAGGAGGGTGATGGTTTTGCGAATAGTACGCTCAGTAGGCCCTTTATGTTGACCAAAAGTTGAACGAAGTGCGCGAAACACATTCTTTACAGACTGTGAATTTTCGATATAAAGTTGAATGATTTATAGACGTTTTTCAGGTGTGAGTCTTTGCATTATAAAACGCCAAACAATACTGAACAAAAACAAAAAAAAGGCTGTCGAAAAAGTACCTCTGTTTGGGTACCCCTATATTAAGGTTTGCGATTTCAGTTGTAGATAACTTTTTATTTTTAAGGTTTTAAGAGAATCGATAGAGTTAGATAAGTTATTTTAAATTATCGATAACTTAGGTTAGATTTAATATCTACTCACACTATTCTAAATATTTTTCTAACATTCTTCTTCTTCTTTACTTGCGAAGACAACCCTTACGCGGTTATATCCGAGTTAACAACAGCGCGCCAGTCGTTTCTTCTTTTCGCTACGTGGAGCCAATTGGATATTCCAAGCGAAGCCAGGTCCTTCTCCACCTGGTCCTTCCAACAGACTGGAGGTCTTCCTCTTCCTCTGCTTCCCCTGGCGGGTACTGCGTCGAATACTTTCAGAGCTGGAGTGTTTTCGTCCATTTGGGCTATTGACGTAGCTGCTGTGTTCTAACTCGCTGAAATATCTAAATATTATATCATACAGCTTATCGTTCCATCGGATGCGGAATTCGCCGTGATCAATGTGCAAAAGACCATAAATCTTCAGCAGAATTTTTCTTTCGCAAACTCGTAACGTCAACTCATCAGAAGTTGGCATCATCCATGCCTCTGCACCATATTGCAGGACGGGAATAATAGAGTTTGGTTTTTTTTGTCGGGAATGGACTTTATTTCTCAATTGCCTACTCAGTCCGAAGTAGCACCTGTTAGTAAGAGTGATCCTGCGTTGGAGTTCGAGGTTGACATTGTTGTTGGTGTTGATACTGGTTCCAAGATAGACAAAATCATATACGACTTCGAAATTATGACTGTCAATAGTGACGTGAGAGCCTAGTCGCAAGTGCGACGACTGTTTGTTTTATGACAGGAGATATTTCGTTTTGCCCTCGTTCACTGCCAGACCCATTTTCTGTGCTTCCTTGTCCAGCCTGGAGAAAGCAGAACTAACGGCATGGTTGTTGAGGCCAACGATATCAATATCATCGGCGTACGCCAGCAGCTGTACACTTTTATAGAAGATGGTACCTTCTCTATTTGGTTGTGCAGCTCGGACTATTTTCTCCAGAAGCAGGTTGAAGAAATCGCGCGATAGGTAGTCGCCTTGTCTGAAACCTCGTTTAGCAGTTGTTGACTTTCGAGGCCTAAAGCCACACTAATAAGATCCAATCAGTTTGTTTGACGGTGGATTTTAATATTTCACACAGTGCGGTTGATAGAACCTTATATTCGTTGGGAGATTGTGAGCTTATGGTGTTATGCTTTCACTACCATTCAGCAGTGGGAAAAATGCTCCCTCCATAATTTTAGTAGGCTCTGGGCATCAGTGACTAAATCACTTCTGGGAGTTTCATAAGAATAGTTTTGCGTTCTTGAAGTAGATGAGCAAAATGACGTGTCTTCGATAGCATTATTTGTACTTTTATGGTGATCTTGGTACAAATTAAAAAAAATAGTGGCTATACAAAAATAAAGGTAGATTTTTCACTAATTTTTTAAGTTTATCGATTTTAATTTTTAGTATTAACGATATATTTGTTTATACATTCTTGCATTGAACACCATTAGCAACTATTTTATTGCTTTCATACATAAATTTTATGGCAAAATACGCGAATAGAGAAATGGTGAATGGAAGCCGAAGGCGAAGACTTTTAGGGATCATAAAAAAAATTTTTTCGTGAGTTTCTGAGATACCCGAATGAAATTTAATACGTAGGTATATTTTGATATTCTATTGATCATTTGTCGGAATTGGTCAGACCGGACGAACGATTATTCAGAATTTTAAATTTCGCCTTTAAAATCACAAGGTTGTAACCGTTATTTGACGCATAGTCTCTTAAGCAAAAAACATATGGTTGCCCAAACATTCCCCATTAAATTGGAAGTTTTCTAAGTGATCCGTAGAACATTTTCCAGCTACGCGATTTTATGGAAAACAAGTAAGGAAGGGCTAAGTTCGGGTGTCACCTAACATTTTATACTCTCGCATGATAAAGTAATAATCGAGATTTCAATATCCGTCATTTACATATTTTTCAAATACCGTATTTGTGTAAAGTTTTATTCCGCTATCATCATTGGTTCCTAATGTTTATACTCATTATTATACAGAGAAGGCATCAGATGGAATTCAAAATAGCGTTATATTGAAAGAAGGCGTGGTTGTGAACCGATTTCACCTATATTTCGTACATGTCATCAGGGTGTTAAGAAAATATTATATACCGAATTTCATTGAAATCGGTGAAGTAGTTCCTGAGATATGGTTTTTGGTCCATAAGTGGGCGACGCCACGCCCATGTTCAATTTTTGAAAAAAGCTTGGGTGCAGCTTCCTTCTGCCATTTCTTCCGTAAAATTTAGTGTTTCTGACATTTTTTGTTAGTCGGTTAACGTACTTTTAGTGATTTTCAACATAACCTCCCATACAAAGGTGGGCGTGGTTATTATCCGACTTCTTCCATTTTTGAACTGTACATGGAAATGCCTGAATGAAACGACTCTATAGAGTTTGGTTGACATAGCTATAGCAGTTTCCGAGATATGTACAAACAACTTAATAGGGGGCGGGGCCACACCCACTTTTCCAAAAACATTATGTCCGAATATGCCCCTCCCTAATTCGATCCTTTGTGCCAAATTTCACTTCAAAATCTTTATTTATGGCTTAGTTATGACACTTTATAGGTTTTCGCCATTTTGTGGGCGTGGCAGTGGGCCGATTCTGCCCATCTTCGAACTTAACCTTCTTATGGAAGAAATATCTGTACCAAGTTTCATAATGATATCTCAATTTTTACTCAAGTTACAGCTTGCACGGACGGACGGGCGGACAGACAGACATCCGGATTTCAACTCTACTCGTCACCCTCATCACTTTGGTATATATAACCCTATATCTGACTCTTTTAGTTTTAGGACTTACAAACAACCGTTATGTGAACAAAACTATAATACTTTCCTTAGCAACTTTGTTGCGAGAGTATAAAAATCGGTACGTTCTAATGTAATATACATATACCTTTAACATATCGCTTCATTTAGCCGCGATATTGAAATACAAGCGATGACATTTTTAGGCAAACTTTTTACACACTTCCACCCTTAGCCACAACACACACGCTTTGCACCCGATCTACCGTAGACGCGATCAAAAAAACTATAAAAACTATTTGAAGGCGCCTGATCCCCTTGTTGTGGAAAACCGAAGTCTTTTGCGCTGCATAAGCTAACAGCTTGCTGTTTTATAGTTTATTGCAACTGCCCCTCACGCAGCTACGCACCACGCACCACCACCCAACGCAAGATTGCGCGAGGTGTCCGCAAAATTCGACGGTGCTG
The DNA here is from genome assembly GCF_016617805.1 of Bactrocera tryoni. Classification (NCBI taxonomy): domain Eukaryota; kingdom Metazoa; phylum Arthropoda; class Insecta; order Diptera; family Tephritidae; genus Bactrocera; species Bactrocera tryoni. The sequence goes on from NW_024396592.1 coordinate 46,712, forward strand.
AGTCAAGCAGCAGCAGAGTTGAGTCATCATGCGAGCGATGCATTGCTTTCTGCTTGTTATTGTACACCACAATACGCTCTACAAGCTGGTATATGGGTGCATTGTGGCATGCAACATGAGCGCTGGCAGTGACTGTGCTTGTTTTGCCAGCGCGGTTGCATGCACCGTGTGCCAACGCATTGAGGGTGCGACTTCTCTAGTTTCTACATGAACGTACCCCATGTGTTGTTGTTATTGTAGCTGCTGTTGCACGCGTTTTGCTCATTAAATGCTCGTTGCTGTTTATTTGGTAATTTTTTCTGTTTGTTTGTTTTTGTTTTTATTTTTATTTCACAACTTTTCAACGCCAAAGCGCAAAGTGTCTACGTAAACAGGATTTCGAAATGACAATGAATCGTCGCAAATTCCAAGCGAGTGCGTAGCAAGTGTGGGTGTGTGTATATATGGTTGCTGCATGTTGCAAGTAGCAAGTGACTTAACGCAATTGTATAGTGAGGTGTGCCTTGTACCGTGCGCTCACTTATTTGGGGCCAACAATAGACTTTTCTTAAAACATAGCACATACACCGACACACACACGCACATTCACGCGTTTCACAGCTTTAATCCTTTGTTTGCTTCAAAATCGGCGTAATCCAGCGCACACTCAGCATCGAGGACCAGTTTTCTGATTTGTCATGCAAGTTCCGTTATTTTGATGTTGTGATGCGTTTACTTGTGATTTGGTGTTGTGAGCGTGCCTTCTTTATGCTAATGTCTTAACTTAATTATATTTAAATGAATTGGCGTACTTCGGTTCGCATAAAAATCAAATTGAAGCATGAAATAAGGGCTAACACAAATCAAAATTGCATAATAAGACATAATGACATAACAACAAAACTGTATGAATGTCTAACCTTGGTGGAAGCAGCTGCCAAAACTTTAAATGCGTTTTCTTGACACGCTGATTTCAGAACCGGTTAGGAAGATTTCTCTGAAATGGTGAGCCTGATCCATTTGAAATTTCCCCACGACATTTTAATGTACATATATAGTATTTCATTGATCGAAGGAATAAGATTTTTTCTAATCAGGCATGTTCTGAAATTCGTTCAATTTCGTTTCATTTAACGGGTGATCCAAGTAAAGGCACCTTTTTTGACCTTTACCTGACCTAACCTGACTTTTTTATGTTATTTTTGCAACAGAAAGTAAAGCAGTTGTAGTTGAGAGTGTACACGAAGGCCGTGGAGAGTCGATGCGGCGCCAGTAAAATAAGAAAGTAAGTAAGTACACATTGTGCAAGAACTGAAGTAATTCGACCTTGCCAAGCGACATCGCTTGGCTCTATGGCCACTTAAAAAGTTTCAAGAAGATCCGACGTTTCCGAAACAAATTTTGTTGAGCGATGAGGTCCATTTCTGGCTCAATGGGTATATAAACAAGCATAATTGCCGCACTTGCCGGTGAAAATATAATCGTCAATGGCGACCGTTGCTGCGCCAAAAACTTACCGATCTAAACGGGGTTATATCTCCGAAAATACAGCCCTTAACCTGATAAGTTACGGTTGAATTCCGGTTACGTAAAACCCACTGTTGTGGGAACAAAACCGGGCGCAGCAAACTTCAGACATGCACTGATTCCCGATCGCAGTGGAGCCACCAACTTCTTCACCGTCTCCTTCTCAGTAAATGGCGTACTTGGAGTCAAACCATCACACATTGCCGACGAAAAGCTCCAGAGAATCGAGTATGCACCGCTTCGTTCTGGATTTTTTAGCAGGCTAAACTTCTACTTATCCAGAACATATCAAATATGAGTCCCCGTGTGACACTAACCACCTCTTTGAATGCCCTACTGACCGACCTACTATTTTTCATTTTGGGCCGGGCGATTGGTCGCCAAGATCATGTGATATCACACCGTTAAACTTTTCCCTGTGGAGATATGTAAAGTTAAAGTCTATATGGAAAATCTCGCTTCGATTCAGGACTTGTAGCAAAACAACCCGACCATAATTCGCCAGTTATCTGTCAAAATGCCAGAGTGAGTCATCGAAAATTTGTCTCAATGGATAGACTATCGGAAATATAGCCGCGGCCAATATTTGAAAGAGATAATATTCAGAAATAAGTGCTAAAGAATGTTCTTTCGAATGTTAATAAACATTCCCCTTTAAATTTGAAGTTTCTGTGTTTTTCTTTAAAAAAGTAGGGAACCACGAAATGGACCACTTTTCAGAATTTAAGTTTGAAATTGTGGCATTTACTCAAACAAATAAAAGAAATTCGTTGGTTCAAGAAATTTGCTCTCTCAAGAAATCTACTATAATTTTTTATTTCTTGAGCAAGTAAATTTCCTGAAACAACGAATTTCCTTAATTTGAGGCTATTTTTAATTCAAACACGTCACCAACCCACGAATGCCCCAACTAATACCTAAGCTTGTATATACCAATCCTACAATAAACGCCATCATTTCTTCTTCAATGCAAAAGTATTGAAATGAAATAGGATTTTTTAATTTTTTCTCAATAATCTAATGCCTCCACCAGAACAAAAATTACCGCAGCAAAATTTAATTTTCTATCAGAGAAAAAAATTTCAGTGATTTACGAGCTACTTTTAATAGTATTGTATGTAATCCACCATGAAACCATATTGCAACACAAAGGAGACAATAGAAGACATATGTAAATAAGCGAAAAGAATAATGCAAAGTCGCCTGTGTTCATGTCATCAAAGGCCATGCCAAATGGCGAAAGCGAAGGCAAATAAAATGGGTTAAATGATAAAAGACAAAATCGAAACCCATGTCGAAAATCAAGAACACAGCAAAACCAAAGTATTCACACCAAACGCGAGAACCGGCGCAAATAAAATAACGAATTTAATGAAGCAGTCATTGACGCACGCCAGCTTTAACTGCAAACTGTATTCATTGTATGTATTTTTGTGAAAGAAGAGCTGAGAAAAAACGAAGAAATACGAAAGAAAAGGCCTGAGAAAGCCAATAATTTTGAAAGACCACCCGGGGTTGGTGTTTCGGTGAATATTTGATTTATATTTTGGCGCCTACCGACAAAGGCTCAAGATTTAGGGGAAAGAACAATTGTGACAAAGTGGGCGCGAGGAGAGAGTAAGAAGCGAAAATGTCTAAAATGGAAAGTGTGAAGGACTGTTTGCAAAGGTGTGGGTACACATTTGTGAGGTGAGGTTTTAGGAGGGTTAAGTAGCTAACAAATTCAATGTTTGGGAAGTGAGTAACTAAGCCGCTTAGCGAATAATCTGCTGATTGAAACTGTAATTCAAATGTGAAGATTTTTCGGTAGTATTTTAGACTCAAAAAAAAAAAAAATCATAAAATTAATAACTAAATGTGTAGTAAAGAGTTGTTGGAAGATCTTTATAGAAATCTGAAAACCCTAGCTGAGATTTACCACTTTGCTTGTATAGGTTCTGTTCTTCTAACCTTTCCACTTCTTCTTCTTCTTTATGGGGTAGATAGAGCTTAAGCGGTTATGTCAAAAGCAGCTTTGAAATCGGCGAAGAGCTGCTGTGTGTCAATCCTCCTTTCACGGGTCTTTTCCAAGATTTGGTGCATGGTGAATATCTGGCCGGTTGTTGATTTGCCAGGTCTAAAGCCGCACTGATAAGATCTAATCAGTTTGTTGACGGTGGGCTTTTATCTTTCACACAATACGCTTGATAGAACCATATACGCGATCCCACGGTAGTTGGTGCAGATTGTGGGGCTTCCTTTTTTGTGGATTGGACAGAATACACTTAAATTCCTATCGTCGGACAATCATGATGCATGCTTCTTATCAGTTCTTCGCCGCTGTATTTGAATAGCTCGGTCAGCAATCCATCGGCCGCCGCTAACCACCGCTTGTCATACTCTTCGCATTTTGGCCTCTTTCTCTTTTTTGTCTACAAATGCTTCTCTTTTCCTTCTTCAAATATTGGTATTTATCCTAACCGTCCCGTTATGATCTATTGTAACGTTGCCTCTTCGTACCAACTGTTCTTTTGCCTTTTCTAAAAACCAGTGGTTTTGGTTAAAGCTGTACGGAAGGAGCTTGAAATGGCGTTTCACAGTTCACGAGTGCTCTCAGAGACCAGGAGTGCAAGCCGAGTAGTAAATCGTTCGGCTGTCTGTTGTGATTGCAGCTTCTAGACGTCGAACCTTCCTTGCGTTTGTTGTTGTGCGTTGTTTGCTGCACAAAGGCGGATGTGTATCTTGGTTGCAACAAGATAGTGGTCTGAGTCAATGTTAAGGCCTCGGAGCGTACGCACGTCTAAAACACTGCAGACGTGTCTTCCGTCTATCACAACATGGTCGATCTGGTTTGGGGCTTTTCGATCCGGAGACAACTAGGTAGCTTTATGAATTTGTCTATGCTTGAATCTAGTACTATAGGTGATCATAGTACATATGGGTCGATCAAACTTTTTAATTTAAAGTTTTAGAATTGCGTACTAACTTTTTTAAAATGGAGGGCATTTGATTAGCTGAACTTAGTTGTTGGGTCAGCAAAGAAAGTACAATGATCGGTTCCAACAAAACAACTAGGTTATGATTCTTCCTGAAACAGTACCGTATTGAGTGGAATGAGAATTAAGCTAAAGGAATTTTAACGAATCGTGTCACTATTTTAATTTCAAACATAGTTTTTAATGTCTTTACCATCTATTTATCTGTTTCTAGAACCATCAAGGCTGATGTGAAATAGGTCAGGAGCAAGTATTGTTCCTTTCGATTTCCCAGTAATATCTAATTGCTGAGCTCGCACCACAAATGAAACAAACTTCAATTTTCTGCAAACTCATCACGAAACTGTCAAGTCGGGCATTTTTATATGCGATTAAAGCACATTGATAATTTTACAATATGCGAAAAGAACACTCTCATATATATTTATTTACTCATTCCACGAAATAAATCAAATTATATAGTATACATGTATATGTTACATGAAACCCTTTTCAATGTGGTGTCAAAGGAAGACAGGATTTTGCAACAATAAAAAGTCACATGTCAGCAGTTATTGCGGCGGTAAATGCCTGCCACGCCCAATAAACATACGCCTACCATTTTAGCATCCTGCCTTGCCATATTTATATTATTCTCCCATACTCCTTCTTTCAGCATTCATACACTCCTGGCAACCGCTTTGACAATTCTTTCCATGTTTTTTATTTATATTTTGACACTTTGAACCGCCACGCGCTGGTACTGAGAGTTCGACTAGTATGCCTGCTTGCCCGTCGACCTCACCGTGTAAGGATACTTCTTTTCTGTATGCTTTATCCTTTTTCACACGCATTGACATGTGTGGTGTTTTGTTGTTGGTAGTTTTTTGCTTGCTTCTGCCCTTCCCCTTTTTAATACTCTTACCCGTCAGCTGCTTTGCTTCATATTACTTTCTAGCTTGCAACTATTGGCTTTTGTCCTTTAAAATGGATATGCAGTTGTTCTTGGTATATACATAGGTATATCATTGAGAGTGTATGTGTGAATGTGTGTGTTGTATTTGCTTTTCGTATTTATCTCTATTTAATTAATTCTCATATAGTTTGCAGCTAATACAGATTTGGAAAAGGCTTTATTAATAAAAAATTCACAAGTAAGGAAGGGCTCAGGCTCAGTTTTAACCAAACATTCTATATTCTCACAAATTTTCTTATTGTTCTCTCAATTACATATTTAAGAAAAACTTTAAAAATACTATTCACTTAATTTCGTTCAAATCTTGCACATATTGACCACCAAAATAAGCCGTTTATAGTCAGACGGAAAACCGGAAATTACTATATAGGGTTTATGGGGCTAAGGAAAGGTCTAGACTGATTGCATTAATTTTGGGAATTAGTAAAATCTACTAGGGAACACGTTTCCAAGCTCTTTTATGATAAAAACATACACCGACCGATATATTCGGCTTAAAGTCTTCTAGAATAACGAAAATCATATATAGTACATGGAAGCTGAGGTAACTCGTGGACCGTTATATACGATATTTCATTTGCTAAGATAACCTACATACTGAGGGACATATACTAAACAGAGCCAATTAGAAAACTTTTAATTGGTGAATTGGGTATATAAATGCTGATCCATTTCGAGGTTCCATACTTTCTTTAAAAGAAAAAAATTAGAAACTTCAAGTTTAATGCTGAATTTTTATTATTGTTCGAAAGAACATTCTTTGGCATTTATTTTTTGAAGATTATATCATTCAAATATTGGCCAAGGCTACGTCTCAGACGGTGCATCAATTGAGTTAAATTTTCTGTGACTCATTCGAGCATTTCGACTGGTAAATGGCGAATGGCACAAGTGATGTTTTGCTCCAACATCAGAATTTTAGCTGAATTGTTCGCATAGACCTTAGACTTTTCATATCCGTACAGGAAAAAGTCGAAAGGTGTGATAGCACATGATCTTGGTGGTCAATCAACCGGCCCAAAACGTAATTATCTGCTCACTGAAGTGTCTCTTATAAAATCCATTGATTGATTAGATGTGTGGGAAGTGGCATCTTCTTGTTGAAACCAAATGTCGCCGCGAACACAAGATTCAATTTTAGGCATTAAAGTTGCTTTATAATGGTGGCTATTGACGGTTACGTTCTTAACTGTATCATATTGTTGAAATATGGACTGACAATCCAGCGGCACACAAACCTCACAAACCATTATTGGTTTCGGGATAAAAAAAAGCAACTTTTGAATGCCTTCATGTTTCTTTTCGTCCCAAATGCGAAAACGTCAGATATACTTGGAACTCTTCAAGAGCTCATAGATCAAATGTTGGGTCTCATGATGGGTGACTGTTTTGTAAATATTGTTGACAATAAGTTGAACGAAGTGCGCGGAACACATTCTTCACAAAATGTGAATTTTCGTAATAAAGTTGAGCGATTTTTAAACGTTGTTGAGGCATAAGTCTTTCCATGATGTCATGATGTCAATCAATACTGAACAGAAATAACTTGAGAGCGTGACACGACTTACGGTTGTATTGTCAGAAAAAGGCTATTGAAATAAGTAGCTCTACCTGGATCACCTTTATAGGGGTTAATGTAAATAATTAACCGGAATTTACTCGTCGGCATTAAGACATATGATTATGAGAAAAGGATCCTCAACGAGTTTCATGCCTCCCAGAATGCCCCACAGAATGACTACAGTATAAAATCATACGGATGTTTGATAATATTTAAGTATGTTATGAATATGTTTGTAGGCTAGGGGAAGTACTGCGCCAATTTAACCATATTTTAGGAATAAGGGTACACTTTTTAGAGAAAAAAAATTTTGCGAAGTGCAATAATAAATTCCAAAAGCTAAACGGTATTTTTGTCAGACATTGACACTGGGGTCCACATTTTGTTCAAAGGCTAAACATTTACACCGTTTTCTATGGATTTCGGAGATGAGAGTTGGAGAAGTGTAACTGTTTATATAATTGCTTCAATTGCTATCCTCTGGTTGGGGCTTGCACCTTAAGTTATTTTCCTGGCTTTGATTTTTGAAAGTAGCAAGTGTATGAAGTGTTCGAACTTAGACCTTCCTTCCTTCTTATTCCCTAATTTCGTTTTACTTGCATTGGTTTTGTCGCTTTTTTCAGCTTTTATGATAAGTCTCTGAACAGGATGTACCCGACACTTTATTACGAGAATTACCATACCTGTTGAGCAGATTATCGCACTAATCTATTAAATGTATCACAATTTCGCCAAAGAACAAGTTAAGTTACAGTTGTTAATCTCGTCACCGAGGATTTGAAGCTAATCTGCTCGAAATCTCCCTGTGTGACAGTTATTTAGCGCCATCTGTTAGCAGAAAAATCTATTACACTATCACAGTTGATCTAGACAATACAAAGAGGAAGAAAATTTAAGAAAATGCCTCCATTATTTTTATTAAACGGAAAATATATTAAAAAGACGACTTTTATAATAAAATATAACATTACAATGATTTCTTTTAATAAATATTACAGGATGTAAATTTTTAATCAAAAACAGTTGTTGTATATGTAAATCTCCAACGACAGTGTGGACAATCGGGATTAGTGAATAGACGAAATTAATTATTACCACTTCAAATCTTTGTTCGAAACATGGTATTACCGGAAATGGTCAAATTAAACGGCTCATGCTGTTCATTTTTATATTTTGGGATAATGGACTGATGGCATGTTCTCCGAAGGCTATTTTTAAGTTTCGAAAAAAGTCATACAAAGCCAAATCTGGTAAAAGAGGTGGCTAAATGCTTACTCTCGCTTTATTTTTAATATTGTATTTGTAGAGAGTATCATGCTTGTTTAACATATTTCTTTGCACTTTGTTGTACAAGCTTGCGCTGTTTATTTCATTACAGTCCAAAAACAACAACAGCAATTATAAAAATTCTCTATTTCAACCTTCAACACTTTCTTCCTCACTGTCTACATTGAGTCAGCTGTAGCTTGTTATCGCTTATCAGCAATATATCCTTCGTATTTCCACCACCTCCCGGAGGTATACTTGCGCGTTTCAATATTTTTATCAGCGAAAATTTTATTTCCACTCACATATTTATCTTGCACGTATTTATTGTCATTTGCGGTTGCACCTTCTCGGAACTCACACTCTCGATCCCGAATTCACCCTTTATCTGCTGTATTCTAGACGCGTTCGTCCTTTCGTTTAATTTTTCGTCATTGTGTTATCCTTTTTCATATCAGCGCGCTGGCTTTGCACTAACACATTGGCTGTGCGCCTTTGTTGGCATGTGTTGCGTGAAAAAGGACATGCAGCTTAGCGGTAAGGCCGTTTCGGGCACCCTACCATCAAGTCGATCCTGCTGCCGCCGCCGTCGCTTGCTGGTAAAGTGTTTTGTTGGCAGGCGATAACAAACAGCGATTTTTGTTGCTATTATTTATGTATGTTTAACAATTGTTTTGATTTACACATTTTGTGTTGTTGTTATTGTCATTCTTTGTGCATTTTTTAGGTTAAGGTTTATTTGTTTGTGTCAGCACTATACCCGCGGGATTTTTAACTATTGTTCGGTTGGATTTTTGTTATTTGTATATATGGCTTTAATTGCGCAGATTTGTGATTCTCAAATAAATATGCCAAATGCATGCAACTAACGGTGTTTAGCAGCTAAATGCAGGGGTTGACCATTCGATTTGGTTAGGACATTTATTTGATAGAAATTTATTGTTGCTTTATTTGGCCACATGTTCGGACCATTTGGGTGGATTAAGAGTGGTGTGAATAAATAATGCAATGAAAGTAAATTTATGAGTATATAATGTCAACGAAGGAACTAAATAATATAAGGATAGTAATGTAAATAAATTTTCAAGGAATTAAGCTTAAGTTTTGATCTTTCGACAGTTAAGCAGCTAGAAGAATATTCTAAAAATTAAAATTATCTGTGAGATTTTTATTCCTTATATTATTCAAAAATATTCTTATGATAAATAAACGTACAAGTATGATGAAATATCATGCGATATACTATAAAATCACTTGATGACCAAATAGATATAATATTAGAATACAAACAGCTGCTACTACGAAATAATAGGTAGATGAAATGAAAATGCAGCTTCGAATCGTGTAGTGGGGTCTTTTTTAATAATTTTCCGAGTAATTTTAAGTAGCAATAAGAAAGTAGCAGAAAATATAGATATTTTGTATGTAGTACAAACATAAGTGCACTTCTTGACAACGTTTATAGTCGAGTTTACAACAGCGCGCTAGTCATTCTTCCTTTCCAACGCAGTAGAGGTCTTCCTCTTCTCCTGGTTTCACCGGCGGGTACTGCGCTGAAAACTTATAGAGCTGGAGTGTTTTCATTATTCGGACGGCATAATCTAGCCAGCGGAGCCGCTGTTCCTTAATTCGCTTAACTATGTTAATGTCGTCGTATATAACTTACCGTTGCATCGCACAGGACCATAAATCTTCGAGCTTTCATATTTTTCTCGAGCACTCCTAAAGCCTACTCATCAGATTTGTCTTCTTCTGCACCATATAGTGGGACGGTAATAATGAGTGATTTGTAAAGTTTGGTCTCTCTTCATCCAGAGAGAACTTTACTCAATTCGAAGTACCACCTGTTAGCAAGAGCTATTCTGCGTTGGTTTTTCAGGCTGACATTATTGTTGGTGTTCTGTTCCCCGATAGACGCAATTATTTACGAAGTTATGACCGTCAACAGTGACGTGGAGACAAAGTCGCCAAAGCAACGACTGTTTGTTTGATGGCTCGAGATATTCGTCTTGCTCTCATTCACTTACAGACCCATTTGCTTCGCTTCCCTATCCAGTCTTCAGAAAGCAGAACTAACGGACGATTGTCAAGGCCAATGATATCGATATCATCAACGTAAGCGAGCAGCTGTGCCTTGTTAAAAAAAATTATACCTATAAGAATTATTTTCTCCAGCAGTAGATTGAAGTAGTCGCAATATAGGGAGTCGCCTTATCCGAAACCTCGTTTGATATCGAACGGCTCAGAGAAGTCCTTCCCGATTCTGTCGGAGGTTTTGGTATAATTAAACATCAGTTTACACAGCCGTACTAGTTTTGCGAGGATATTAAAACCAGGCATACCCGTATAGAGGCAGCTCCTTTTCGTGCTGGCGAAAGCAGCTTTGAAATCGACGAACAGGTGATGTGTGTCGATCTTCTTTTTACGTGTCTTTCGATAGAACCTTATGTGTGATGTTGAGGAAGCTTATTCCACGGAAGTTGGCGCAGATTGTGGGGTCTACCTTTTTGTGGTTTGGACAGAGCACACTTAAATTCCAATTGTCGAACATGTTTTCGTCTACAAAGAAGCTGATGTATGCTTCTTATCAATTCATCGCCGCCGCATTTGTATAGCTCGGCAATCTATTGGCCCCCGTCGCTTTGTTGCTCTTCAGACGGGTAATCGCTATTATTCACATTCTGGCAACGGAACGTCTTCTTTATCATCATCGATTGAGTAATCGGGTTCACCTTCTCCTGGTATTATACAACGTCGTTTTAGCCTTGTCCCGTCCATCGCACTTCGTGGACGGCGGTGATATCAGCCTTTACTCTGACGAGTCTTACGACATCAACCATCTGGGCAGTGGCGTCTTCTTAATTAAAAGACCGGAGTTTCCATATTCATGCCCTGAAGTCGTAATCATTTACACGTTTGCAGGAGTCTTCTTCAAAACAGAGTTCTCTCATCCGATGCTGTTTTCTTCTTTTTATGGGTAATGTCTTTTATGTGGTTGGTCCTAAACCCAGCGCACAACTCTGGTAAGAGATGGTTCGCTTTACTTTAGCCCGCCTTTAAACGGATGTTTTTTTGCTACCCAGAGGATACTTGGTCTAAGGCTAGTAGTCGTGAGCTACTTGAGCCGTATGTAAAAGAATCGTTTCTGGCCACTCCCAAGTGAATGACGATCAGAGAACTTTTCTCACTTGCGTGAACTTCTACATTTTTTTTTTTGAGTAAAAAACTGAAAACGTATTGTGTTCCGAAAAATCTTCGTGATTTGAATGAAATCATGTGACTAAAAAGCAGATAGTATTTCATAACGTGACGTTAAAAAAAAATTATATTATATAAAGGGTGTTTTGTTTTAAAACGGGTGATTTACAAGAAGAAATAAAACCCATATAATTCATTAATTTAGCCAATAATTTGATTTTGTAATAAAGATAAAAGTTTGCTATTACTTTTTTTTTGTGATTTCTACCAATTAGCTTCATTTCAGCTGAGAAGTCCAACTTTCGACCACTCTTTTCAGCAATTGGGGCTATATCTTAGCGATAACCCACCGGATATGCTCTTCTAAGATGTTAATCGTTTCGGGCTTAGCCGCGTAAAAAAGCGACTTCCATTCATTGGTTGTAGAAAAAATGTGAACCAATGATGTCCACTGTTAATAAAGCAATCCAAACATCGATCTTTTGATAATTTAAGCCCTTTGAACTAAAAGGAGCTTCATAACTGAACAGACAACAATTTCTTGTAAGAATCTGGTTTGGTGGCTACCTCGGTTTGAGCCCATTCACTGTAGGTGCGATGCCCTTGATAATCGTTCAGCTTCAATTATTGCATCTCGCATTTTGTCAGCCTGCAAACCAAGATCCCTCGAAAGATCGTCCATAAATTGGATGAGCACAACTGAAATTGTTGCAGGCGATAGCGGATGGGATCATTCCCGTATTGTTCGGTACTCTGCTCCACGCCAGCAATAATATCTCATAAAACACTTATGATTAAAGATCACTTCATATTCATTTATTTCTGCGGGAGTTGACATTTGGGGTAGTTTAAACCATAAACTTTAGCTGTTTTCTTCGCATTTTTTCCATTCTTCTTTATCTGGGCTGCTGGGACCTAACTTGATTCTGAAACATATTTTCTGCTAACTAAAGCTCTGTTTCTGGGTTTAGTAGAGACAGGATAAGGATAAGTCGAGCCCAAGAGATCCCCACTTTTATGCTTTAACTTTCTCCAGCAAGATGACGCCAATTAAAAGAAGACTTGTGTTAAAAAGGCTTTAATTTGAGTACCAATCTTTGTTAAAAACTCTCATGCATATTTCCGAAATAGTTTTGTATATCATGCGATTTTCTTAGAGCAACTTTGTGTATTGGAAATGCATGACGATATCAAAGACATAGAAGAGACAAACAAAATACGAATATAAAATCAATAAATCGAAATAAAAAGAACAATAATAACAACAACGTTACAAACTTAGACTTCAATAACAGCAACAACTATGCGGCAGCAAAAAAGCAAAGGAAGAAGAACAAGTGAATTGCATTGCCGCAATAGCCCCAAACGATGCCACGCAAGGACGATTGCAAACGAGAGCCTGAGGCCTCAAAGGACATGGCAGAATAGCAGTGGAAACTAGAGAAGTCCCGGGCCAGCGACCAGCACTAAGTTTGCCGGGGTGCCGGGTGGGAAGCGGACGTGCGGAGTATGGCAGACAATTGGAATAGCAAAACATTTATTGTTGTTAAGCAACATGCGACATAACAACAGCAATAACAACAATAATAATAATGCAATGACAATAGCAACGGCAATTGCAAGAATATGAAGAAGCGAAGAAACAAGTGGGGGCAGGAAGAAGCAACCAAGCAAGCGGGCAAGGCCAGCCAGCCAGCGCTGCAACATTGTGGCCGGCCCGGGCAGGGTTAGTGGTGGCAGCACTGATAGCGCCAGCAACATCGGTAGTCGGCAATTGAACACGTCGCAAACTTTTTACTGCGTGATTGGAGCCGGCAAAAGTGTGGTCCACACACACAAAGTGGACGCCGCAGCGTAGGCGGCGCGGGCTGAGGTGGCGACAAGTTTAGGAAAATGGTCGCTGGAAAGTTTTTGTGCGCATTTTGCAATGGCAGGCAAAAGTTTTGTGTGTGTGCGCAATGGGCAAAAGTGCAGCGGCAATAACGAAAGGACAACAATTACAATTACGGCAGTAAAAAAAACAACAACAGCAACAACCACATTGTTGTGTTTATTTTGCAACAGTCGCTTTAGTTTGCGGGTTCCCTTGTTGTTCTTGCTGAATAATTGCAGGCCAAACGAGTTCGACCCACAGCTATTGGCGAAAGATGGCCTGCCTTGGTGGAGCGATTAAAAATGCTAAATTGTTAAAAATTATCCATACGTTGGAAGTGTATGAATGGAAATGGTGTAGCAAGTTCTAACAAAAGAACTGTAAAAAATATTCTTAGAAATCACACGTGCCGCATAGCAGCCATTTCTAAGCACTGGAAGAACTTGTTCTATTTTAATAGTGGGCGTTTGCCGCCCACTCAAGTTTTATGTCATGGTAAAAGTTTGACTGCTAATGAACGAATTTTTAATACTTTTGTAAGAAATTCCGTAAAAGGAAAGATTTCATACGAAATTGACAGATGAAGCCGCTGTTTTGGTAAGTATTAAAGCTGGCGACTTATTTACTTTGGATTAAACTTAAATGGAATAAAAGATCCAGAAATGAGAATGCGTTTAGACCGTATAATAAGAAATGGTTGAGTGGAGAAATAATCTTTGTAATACCGAAAAAGATTAATACTATTGTACGACCAAAACTATCGCATTATTAGTTCATGCTGCCTCTATTAGAAGTCTGAAATTTGTCCTACAGAAGTATAAGAAGAACAGAAGAAATATCCATAAACTTGTTCTCCTACGGAACCTAAATATTATTCGAACAAATAAGAATTACTTCGTCTACTCGCTGAAAATTTTGTTAATATCGATTCCCCAGTCAAGCAGTAAAAATGGTTTGGCTTCCGAGCAGCTTTAAAAATTAAAATAAACTCTTCTGTCAGCTCTCTATGTAAGCTCCAACAACTAGATGAGATTCTATCACAATATAAGGTATTGCTTACGCAAATTTCACGGCTTACCTCATACTAAGCTTCAAAATCAAAAAATTAAAGTCTGTTGACATATTCTTTGCTCTTGTGGGCAATCATACCGATATGAACCAATCTTTCATTCTATAAGGGCCTCTGCAGCTGACTTGGACGCCACACTCTCATCTGTGATGGGGATGCCTACCAGATAAAAGTTTCAGATCAGTTGTTGTTGTGATTTCGCCCGAGGCAGCTTAAGTTGATTTTACTGTGGCCGAGCACGAGAAGGTGGTAGCGTTGGAACTTTTTGCATGGCAGATACAATTTGGTGGGTTCTGGTAGTGAACGCATATTCCAGGTTCAATCTAATATACTTAAAATGAGTAAAATATTAACTTTTTCATCTGAGCGGGATTCCGCGTCTGACTCTTTACTGGCTGAGGGCAAGAGTTTCCTTCGCGCTGGTGAACCGCCTTTACTCGGTCGCCAAAGCCTGGCGAAGATTAGTTTGACGTTTGGATGGAATCCGTCATCGTAAATAGAATTGGATCGGGCAAACATTGCGTAAGTTCTAAGACGGAATCACTAGAACCGCGTTTCAGAAAAGTATCATACGGAGAGACGCGGATGAGGGAGACCAGCTAACACGTGTAAGTGACAAATTAGAGCAGAGTTGCAAGAAATAGGCCAATTCTGGAGGTAAATTAAATTACTAGCATTCAATAAATATAATTATAATTAAATATAAACTTTTTTCTTTTCTTTCCAAAGTGGGAATCTTTCTTAGATACTGATACTTAGTAGCATACAGTATGCAAGATTCGTTCTGCTAGCTAAAGGCACACCCCATTCGGGACTACGCCTAAACAGTATTATCTTGCCATTTTGGAATTGTAAAACAGTACGCCTACGTACTAAACCTTTAACTTCGTCATCTGTTGCTTTGTGGAAAAGCACTGCGAGGTCGCCGCTAAGCATTACATCGCAGTGCCAGCTTAGCCTATTGCAACACGTCATTAGTTCGCTATTTGCGGCTCTAGCTTCACTGCTTCTTTATCGTTCGGATCGTCTCAGGTCTTGTAGTATCAGAGCTGTCGTTCTCTCCATGGTATACCATACTTGTCTCGTTCGCATCATGCAAGGCACTATATTGTCAGGTGATATTCTCACTGTCGCTCTGTTATAAACCGCGGGCGTTAGAGAAATATTCGCTCCACAGAAAGAGCGAGTAACTCTATTGTTAGGACAGTACCTATTCAGGTACTCTCTAAAGCATCCTTGTCTGCGACCATATTCCCTTTACTACTGTGTCCCAACGAATTTGCCAATTCTGTATGTATACTTGTTTTCCTCTTAATGCTCTGCCATTGCCATCTTCCTGCCTATAATTTTGATTTTGTCATAGATCCGCATCAATTTTCGAGTCATCATATTGGCGGCATTATCCCAGATTATTCACATCGTGGCTAAAAGTTCAGAAGAGCAAGCTCACATCACCCTTTCCACATCAGAGTGGGTCTTGAATCTGTCGCAGGGGTTTCATTGACTTTGCTGGCTTTTATATCCTATCCTTCACTCCTGCCGCTCCTCGTCGGAGGTTGCTTATTCATTTTAACTTATTTCGCAACTAAACTGCTACTACAGGCCGTCCGGCTATACGCAACCTGCCGACCCCCCGGAAGCTTAGAGTTCAGCTGAAAAGCCTGGTCCCACTGGAACCGAGACCAACGGACTAGGAACTCCGAGTTTAAGATGTTTAGTGCCATTGTGATCATGAAGTCAACTGCAGTAACTGTCACAAATATATAAAGTTAGATTCTCTATAAAGATCTAATGAGAGTCTTAAAATTTCGAGGAAGCCAGTAAAGTCTTAAATCAGTGCGACAGAAAACTGTGTATAAAGACTAAGAAGGCGGTGCAACTTTTGGAGGAACAAAAGCATGTAAAACTGATCAAATTATGACACTGAAATGATTACTAAATGCGTAATAAAGTCAATTCAAAAACAATTTACGATAATAACCAAATTTGGTCTGTGAAGAGGAAACTAGACCATGGTATATTGCATTCTTCTTCTTAATTGGCGTAGACACCGCTTACGCGATTATAGCCGAGTTAACAACAGCGCACCAGTCGTTTCTTCTTTTCGCTGCGTGGCGCCAATTGGATATTCCAAGCGAAGCCAGGTCCTTCTCCACTTGGTCCTTCCAACGGAGTGGAGGTCTTCCTCTTCCTCTGCTTCCTCCGGCGGGTTGCATTATTTGCAAGTATTCGGTGGATTAACAAAGACTTATTAAAGAGTACGAGTTCGGAAACATTCAGTCGAAAGTGAGCATGCCTAGAAGTTGTGGAAGACCCTGACCACATTCGTTAATTTGTCGCTTTTGTTAGTTTATGTGTTTGCGTAAGTCTATTTTCGAATTATAATTAAGTGACTTTCCAAACAAAAAACAAAAACGCGATTACTAATCAGCATAAATCGGTCCACTCTCCCACTCAACCTGTCCCACTACACACTCCAAAGCAAGTGTGCTTCAGCGAAGCATATGCAAATGTAATTAAGCTAATAATTTCTGGTTTCCACTACAAGTACGAACATACATATCTACGTTCTCGAACGTGTATGCTTATATCTGATTGTGTGAATTTACACGCGTAATCCTTTGCTGTCAACACTTAAGGACACAGCATAAAATATTGTCGCCATAAATATGCCAATACAAAAGGGATGCGAAAAATATTGTCACAATAAAATCGAATAATTAAAATGAGACAAAAAGTGTGCTTAGATTATGTGTAAAGCTTTCTTGCTTTTTTTTTTTGAGTTTTTTTTTGCTTCCGTATTGGTATTAGGGTGGTAGGTAAGAAATTTTTAAATTTTGGGTTTAGTAGTCAGTAATTTCCCCAGCTGCCCAATTATTAAATCAACTATTTATTGAATCAATTTTATTTTTTCCTGATTCTACTACTAAGGCATTCTCTTTACGCCTCGACATCTAAAGCCGTTGCGATCAAAGTATAAATTTGCATTTGAAAGTGGATGCTTGAAGATCTCTAGAACTATATAATCAAATTTGTTTTGCCTATGAAGTGATATTTTTGGAACCTTCCTTAGGTAGTAGATACAATAGAAGCGCTCCTGCGAGCCGAAGCCTTAATTATCACTTTTGATGCAGAAGGGGCGAGAGTTCGTCAGAGTTAATGAATTGAGACAATATTCTTTGAAGTGCTTTCTAGCTGAACACCGAATATGTTGGTGAGGAGATACTCTAATGGAGCCAAGCTCTAGAAATTTGATATAGTGATGTGATAACTACAAAAAATAGAAAGACTTTGAAATTTAAATTTCATTGAAAAACACATTCGCAAAAATATTTCTTTTCTAAGTTGGCATGACTGTTACTAATATCACTGCCAAACACCACATGCAAATAATCATTAGTCTTTAGTATATGTTTGGCTTTCTGAAGTACATTAAGTGTATTCGGCAATATTTACGTCCAGTGAAATTATTCAACATATAAGTTCTACTAAACTTTGTGTGTGGAGTCAAATTTCTCGTGCTAAAACGTTCAGAAAGTTGGAAAAGGCCTTCGGTATTAATTTTTTGTCACGATCAAGTGTTTTTGATTGGTACAAATTATACAAAATTAGTCGGGAATATTTTGACCACGTGAACCACGTCCAGAACGGCCATCAACATCAACTGATGATCAACGCGTCAATAAAATAAAGAAGGTGGTGGTGCTTCAGAATCGACGATTAACTATTAGAGATCTTACCGTTATCGTTAGAATATCGAATGGATCCGTAAACACCACTTTGAAAGATCATTTGTTCCTAAGAATTGTGAAAGCACAATTGGTTACAAAATCACAAAATTTTTCGAAAAACAGCGTCGTGTTAACATTTGTGAAATAATTATTTTCGACTACCAGGATGTCATGAAAGGTGTTATTACTGGCGATAAGTCTTGGATCTATTCTTACGACCAGGAAGCAGACGATCAATCGGCAAAATGTCGTAGCAAAGGTTAGCCGAAGCCGAAAAAACCACTATAGAGCAGATAAGTTTTCTCCAATTGTCGAAGTATGGTGCACCCCGAATTCTTTCCGGCTGGCTAAACTGTCAAAAATAAGTTCTATTTATGCAAAGTTATTCGTAAAAAGAGGCCGGAATTATGGGCCGATAACTCTTGGTTTTTGCACCACGATAATTCACTGTCGCAGACTTCATTGATTCTTCTTTAGTTTTTCGCCAAAATTTCAACCAATATCGTGTTACAAACACCATATTCGCTTGATTTAGCTCTGTGCTAATACTGGCTATTTAGAAAACTCATAGATTTAGCTCTGTGTTAATACTGTCAATTTAGAAAACTCAAACGACCGCTCCACGGAAACCGTTTCAAGTCTATTGAAGACATTAAAATATAAACTATTACTCCGGAAATTCTCTTAAACAACTGTTTAGTGGATTTGAAAAAACGTTGGGCACGTTGGTTGACAACTGCCTTGGGGCCACGGGGGATTACTTTGAGGAGGACGACATAGATTTTGTTCTTAGGGAACAGTGAAACCTTTGGCTACCATTTCACTACCAAGTAGTCCTGAACTAATCGCTATAAGTTGACTAGTATATATCACCTTCAGGCTTAGTAAGCTGAAACTCACTTCGAAAAGATGGAAGGAGTTATTTTTTAAGCCGTAAGTTATAAAAATGAGATCAAGTAAGCAATTTCATAAGAGTTTGTGCAGTTTGAACCGAAATAGTGGTATATTGGGCTAGAGACCATCGAAAATTGTTTATGTTATAGTTTAGACCTTTGTGGCCTTTTGGTTAATATTCATAGTAATAGTAAAGTGACACTAAAGCCTTTGTCAGATGATTGCATTATATATGTGGTCTTCGTCTTGATATTCTCTGCGAAAATTGAATGATATTTATTTATTTTTAAAAAGTTTAAAGTTCTTCATGCCATATATAATTTCATGGTCACGAGAACTTGAAATCCAAATCGTTTTAAAGGATACTACTCAATGATTGAGGCAGTTTATAAATCCAACTTCTTGATATTAAGTAATCAGATTTCGAAATTCAAAGTCAGGGTCACCCTAATGCAAATATATTCATTATATTCGCAATTCAATAAACCCCGGCACATACATACACATGACTAAATCCACTTCGTTTGCATCATTTACGGGCATTTATTTGGGTTCAAATGCTTCTTTTGCGAAATTTTTGCGCACCGATTGCTTTTAGCCAAAAATCACATTAATCTTCTTAACACCCACAATGGTGGAGCACAAAAGCGAATGCAGATTAACACACAAACCATACACACATACATATGTACGTATATATGAGCGTGTAGTGTGATTATATGCGCACTAATACATATGCACGCCATCAAATTCAATCTGCTTAATTAACATTTTGTATAGTCGCTTCTCAGGGCAAGTGGGGAGTGTTGTATCGTCGAATGCTCGAAACGTCAAATGGTTCAAATGACGCCTACACAGACAGAAGCGCATTTATGTGTGTTATAAAAAAGTCGTACATACACACATATAATGTATATGAAAAGAGATAGAAAAAACTACTTTGATGTGTAGCTGCTGATATCCTTGTGACCCCAATGAAAGGGTGCTTTGCGACGGCATTTGACAAAGCAGCGAGAACAGAGAATTAAAAAAAAATTTAGCTATTTAGTGCACACATACACATGCAGTAAACACGTTCTATTTCTCTAACACTAATCAAGGTATTCTAAAAGCTTTGCTCCTACTGTTCAATACCCAAAAGCTTATTTGCTTTGATTCCGCTCTCTAGCCCTTAATTTGGAGTGACTTCGCTGCCTTTGCCTTTCCCTTTCACTTTCACTTCATTTGAGTTTATGTCTTTTTCCTCCTCTATACTCTTGCTCATTAGCATATCAGCCATCCACAAAGCTGTCACTACAAAAGCCTTTGCAGCAAATTTTATGCGCGGAATCAGGCAAATACATGTAGATATGTATGTGCGCTATATTCCTTTAAATGACAACCACTTCATTAGCCAAATGAAACCGATTTAGCCATTGCGTCGCTGAAAAGTACATTTGATCATGCATATGCTTTGCCGAACACTAAGCTAACGGTATGCATACGTATGTATATACATGTAAAATGTGGGGGAATATATGCCTAGAGGGAAGTGAGGATTACTTACACTTGTTTTATAAGTATGTAAGGAATCTAACTTCTACTCAGGGCTACTTTTTTCTGCCACAGATGGTCTCTATAAGAATAAAGGCATTTACCGAAGCATTCACTAATATCATATATTCTGTTTGAAGAAGTATAAATTTTCTCAGTGCAAACAAAAAATTTTACTTGCTGACTTTGACCTTAAATATCATTCTTGAGAACTTATTTTGAGTATGACACCTACAGCCTACCTAGAGAAAACTCTATTGGATGTAAGAGTTAAGATGGTAAGCTTTCCAAAAGCTCTTCGATCATGCAACACAATTTGTCTGATTCATATTCCATCTAAAAAAAATACAAATTTTTATAATTTCTATTCGGAAAAACCTTTTCTGTCATATAGAAGATGATTTCTCTAATAAACCTTAAAAGAACTGAAGCAACTTGATTGTCCTAATTCATCACAGTTAAATATCACGATAGAAAATAGTTGAATATTCTTATTCAATCTGCAATCTCGCATTCTCAGGGAACAGTGAAACCATTTTACTTCCAAATAGTTCTGAGCCAACCCTTGGCGCTTGAGTAGTATAATATATATAACCTTCAGGCTTAGTAATTTCAAACTTACTACGAAAAGACGGAAGGAATTATTTATTTTAAGCCGGCAATTATAAAAATGTAGGATATAAGCACGGGAAAAACTCGTTAAGAGACCGTATAAGCAAATTCATAAGATTTTGTGCAGTTAGAACCGAAACTTTAACTTGTTTAATCTAAACAAAGAACAAAGAGAAACTTTTATTATTATGTGTTGGTATTAAGCGCGATCTGATATTCAAATAAGTCCTTCTTTAGGAACATTTGAAATCTATTGAGGACAGAACCAGAACTTTTAACTCCCTATAGGTCTTATTAGCTGCCTTTCTGAAAGTCTTACCTTAAAGCAAATAGGTATAACGCTTCTTACAATAATAACATACTACTAAGTTTCTGTTCGAAAACAATCCAATAAATGATAGTACACCCGAAATGATCCATCAGGCTAGGTATACGAAAGGTTCCGAATATTTATACGGTAAGGCTAAAAATCTTGTAGGAACCAAGTTATCAAAGTTCTCTGGAAAAGGGTGAGGCGGGAACATTTCGATACTTTTTCCTTCATTGTCCAGCCTTTTCAAGACTCAGGTAGAAACATCTCGGCAGTTTTCCTGATTGGTTCACATCATTCGTTTACTTATGATGGTCTTTTAACCTGAAATATAAGGTACCACATCGGACAGGAATTTTAAGCAATTCAAGTCAGATTATTAGCCTATTAGGCTCGACTTCTTAGTCTACTTTAAACTCTATATATCCCTACAATGTATAATTTGGTAAAAAGGTCCACAAAATTTATTACACTCGAACCAAATTTGAAAAATTGCTCACAGTATAAAAATATATAATTTTAAAACTCTTAGAACATTTTGCTACAGAATATAACAGTTTTGTTCACTTAATGGTTGTATGTATCACCTAAAAGTGAGTGAGATAGATATAGGGTTATATATATACAAATTATCAGGATGATGACAAGAACTGTCTGTCCATTAATCGTAAACTTATAAAGCCCCATAACTAAGAACTAAATTAAGATATAGAACTTTTATTTAGCACAGGGATCGCAGTAGCAACTAGCATCTGTAGGAAAAAAAAATTATGAAAAAGTGGGCGTAGTTCAAGCTCCAATAAGTTTATTGTGTATATCTCCTTAACCACTGCAGCTACAACAACAGTCGGAAAATAGATGAAATCGGATGATAACCTCGCTCACTCCCCATATTAAATTTTACCCGCGATATGGTATGACAAGGCTTTAATGATGATTAGACGATGGGTGTGGCTCCGCCCAGTTTTAGATGAAACGCACATATCTTGATATCTGTCCGACCGATTTAAACGAAATTTGATGTATTGTATTCGCTGATATTTTTATATTACTGTGTGAAACTAAACGAAATCGGACCACAGACACGCCTACTTCCCAAATAACAAATTCCATTTTAAATATTTTCTTACCACCTTATGACCGAAACTGTTCAAGTCCCTAGCTACCGAACATTTTGACCACAGTACTTATAGTAGAGTTTTGATCGAACTTATGGGTCAATGTGTGAGGTATATAATTGAAATTCAGAGAGAATCCTTTCCTGACAGCGGTATGTCTATGTGCTGCAAATGGCTTGAATCAGGTTTAGCCTCCATATACCAAATATAAAGATTTGCGAACTTCCGGGTGACTTTATACCGCATATAGCGGCCTATATGTAAGTTATCTTAATAAAATTGAGAGAACGGCTTTTTCTTATAATTGTCATGTTATATTATGTAGATCTGTTAGGCTTCAACCTATATAAGTAGTCCTTGATTTTTTCATAATTTTATTTCTTGGGGGTATACTTTAAGTTTCTCTTAATATTCACTATATATTTAGACGGAAAGAGTTACTCCGGACGGCAGTTTTTTAGTGAAGATCTGTAATAGGTTTGGTAGGGTTGTGCTGTAGCTTGATATAATTTAATAGATCTTGCTTGGACAGATATTCGTCCTTTGTGTTACCTTTTGCATCCGAAAAGTGGATCCCCATATTCTTATAGTTCGAAGGAGCGTTTTGATTATGGCGGTTATGGTTATTAATATCAATCGAGGTTCGCCAAAGTGGTGTCTACCGAGATATTTCAACCTCAGTCTGTCAAAAGCCGGGCAATAGGGGATAAAATGACAAGATGATTCCACCCACCGAACTCCATATAGTCTTGACAAAGAGTATCCGATAAAATATTTATGAGCACTGCATAAGAACGTATAGGTCATTGTTCAGTTGCGGAGAGATTGACTTTGCTAAGAGCAAGTAATTCCGAGGTCCCTTTACTTGACCCAGACGGATTATCGCATCCTGGTTGTTGACTTGCGCTTGAACAGCTCACTGAAGCCTGAATCCAAGAGGACATCGAATAATCGATTCGCTTTCAATCGGGTGAAATTGAAGAAAGATGTCCTCCTTAACAAATTAATCGGCTTTTCAGTTTTCGACACTACACTAACATAACGGTTTCATTAACACTGCAAGTCTTAAGTGGAAAAAGTGTATTGCCTTTGAGGTCATGCCCTCCTTTACTAGTTTTAAGTCTTAAGCCAGTCAAGAAGCTCAAAGCCAATAAAGCCGCTTGGTTAGCGGAGTGAATGCACATCTTTCTAAAGGAAACTACACTTCGAAGCAATACACCTACCGCTAGTTTGATTGTATCTGATTTTAAGTCTGTACTAAATAATTTTATATACAGAACTATAGCAGAGAACTCACACATCGTTTAGTTACAACGACAAACTGTTTTTCAAAGATTTGGTTTGGTTTATAATTAGTTCCTTCAACGACTTCTGATTAGCTCATTATAACCTAAGTCAGAGACTTAAACTACTTCACGACTTAGTGTCTTCTAAGTGCTGCTTAATTTATTGCCGTGCTGAGAGTCCCAACAACTTTAATAAAAAACTTAAAGAGACTCAAACACACTTTAAATTAAGCTACGCGAATAAATCCGAATTTTCATAAGCCACTTGCAAGCACCGAAGCGATTTTTTAGTGCCACATTTCAATGCACTAATTTCAGTGTGTGAGATATAAGACAATAAAATCTTACTATAACGTAATCCACAACTTCCACACCATCAATCGTGGCCACTTAATGGTGCACTTAAAAGATTTTTAATTACCCATCAACCATTTCGAACCGACAAATACCACTTTCGGTATTTTACGGTAATTCCTCACGTAGCAAACGCACACATACAGCGACATAGCAAATATTTAAGCCAATGCACGCACAATTAAGTGCAAGTTGAAAGCCTTATATCTTCTCGCATCGAGATCACCTTCTTGCCGCCATAAAGCCATGAGGTGTAGAAAGGCCGAAGTCATAGTAAAGTAATCAGAAAAATGCACGAATGTGTGTGTGAGTGCGTCTGTACACACAGATTAATGCAAACTTACTATTGTGCGCCTGAGTTAATAATAAATTTTCGCCAAGGATTAACAACAAAAGCTTCAACTTTAAACTTATACTCATGTATATGTATTTTGGTATGTATGTGCGTGTATACTTAAGTACTGCTAGAAAACGCAGGAAATAATCAAATTTGAACGCATGAAAACTATAGCGTATTGTCAGGCAGTAATAATTTTGCCAATTCCAAAGCTTTTTCGCAACCCTTCTTAGCTTCCTCCACTCGTACGTCGTTACGCACGTACACTCAAGTGTCTCTTAATCTACAGTTGATGCTGCTCTCCACACTCAGCACTTAGCACACGCAGCAAAGGCAAAGGGTTAAATCACCGCAATTTCCTTTTTAAGGTACATGGAAACGGCCGCAGCTGTAAAAGCCGAAAGCCAAATGGCCAGGATGGTTCGAAAAGTGCGTGGAATAAGAGAAAGGAGATGAAACTTTTGTACTGCAATATTTATGTACTAAGAATGCAGATTTGATGCTTCGAAGAAACGATTGCGATGTATTTAGATAGAGAATATTTATGACTAATGGATTTGCTGACTTTACTTTCTGTAAGGTCCTTCTAAATGTCCTCCGTAAATATTAGCCCCAAACAACTATTCATTGAAAAGAAAAGCCTCGTCTGTGTTCAAGCAGTCTCTCATGAGAGATCTTATGTTATATGAGACATTTTTGACGGATATTCTAACGGAGAACTGCATCATTCTTTTCGCTTTTCAGTTAGACTCTCATGAGAGATCTTATATGATGATGATGAATGTTTCTGACTTTCGATCTACCTATGGACTTTTTTTTCCTATTATAAATTTGAAAGCGTCATATTCAGAGACTGATACTACTTCAGTTCAAAAAGTAACTTTGTAATATCCTATTGGAAATATCTAAGGTTATTAAGATACTGGAATAAACTTGGTCCAAAATGCAATTTCGTTTCCTCTAACATGAACAACGGGCTGATATTTCTAAGTCCGCAAAAATCTAATAAACGTTTGAAAGAAATTTCAGAGATAAATTTTAAATCCGTCACTGATTTGAATGAGCGAAGTCGAAAGAGAAATGTTTAGTTCAATATTTAAATCGAACTTAGATAAAAATCTTAGGCAAAGTAGACTACGTAATCTCAAGCTAAATCGCAATACTCACCAAACTTGAAAAAAATGTAATTTTCAAAGATGTAAAGCAAAATAGACCTGAGAACCTATGGTCGCGGTGCATTCCTTGTCTATCTAAAGCAAAATTTACGTCGAGTATAACCTCGAATATAACAATATCTAATGCTGGTGCTTCGAATAGGCGACATAAATTGTCTCTTCTTGAAGCATTCTTATTTTTATCATCTGAATTCCTTTATTACGGGCACAGCTTCTTCTATGGAATTAGAACTGTTTTTTACTATGGATTCCCATCTCCTTATACTCTCTCAAGCCTATATAATCTAAGTTACCGATACCTACTTTATTTTTAAGTTCACGAATAAATCAGAAAATCATTCCGCATACTCAGTTTCTACATTCTTTACATCATTAATCCTCCTCGCATAAATATTACTTCGAATACTTTATATTTAATATTTCTGGAATATTGTTAATCGAATTCTCCCTGTTACCAGTGAAAATAACATCGCTAGGATAAAGCTACCTCTTATTTTCACTAACTATTTCTGAACCCCCATCTCATTTCGAAACTTCCTTACATCTATAACGTAACACTTAACTCATCTAGCGTTGTTGATCTCCCCTCGTGTAACCTACTGAACAACACAGTAGCCAGCGTCAGTAAGCCACACAGACAGCCAGAATACTGCGTTGCTCTCGTAAGTCTCATAAAAAGCCAAATACTCACAGTTTATGGGTAACCCCTGAGGGTGACCAGATTGCACTGAACTATTTTATGTGTTTGCCCAACCGCACTTTTTATTGTCTTCAACTTTACTTTATTGGCCTTTAGTTGAACTATGTAATGCTGCGTATTTTGTAACGGTATTTAAATGAACTAAATGCGTCAGTTATTTCGGGTTTATTTTACTTTCGAGCAAATTAAAGGACACCTTCAGCCACGTTAAGTAGCGCAATAGCTTTGTATTCTCGATGCTGAATTCAGTCATCGTCGTGGTGTTAAAATTTATACTCTTTACTGCGTTCATTTGCCCGCTAATTGTTGTTGGTTTTGTTGTTGTGACTGTTGTGCTCAAATTAACACTGTAAATTTTAGTCTGAAATATTTTCTCGGAAATTTACTGCAACCCTCTCCTTAAAAAAGTATGTTCGTTTTAATATTGTTTTGTTGTTATTAGCCTGGGTTCTTGGAAGTCGAAAGTTGTCGCGAAAGCATTTGTCGTGTGTTTGGCAAGCCAAAGTTGCAAAATTATTTTATGGAATTAGTGCTGTGCAAATATTGGGAGATGATTTGAGAATACTTAAAGCAGTTCATGCAAAATCATTAATGAAACGGATGAAGTGAAAATACTATGAATTCGGATTGAGCTCTCGACAGTAACTTAAAGAAAGAGTAGTATAAAGTACCGTTTGGAATGGAAAGCTCTATTAGATTCATTAACTTAAATAATAACCAGAGGGGCATTACATCAAGCTTCCAGGAATCGAATGCTCATTCTCTTTCCGAAGCTGAGACGATTTGCGCGTGCTGCGAGCTGTCATAATCAAAAAATTTGAACATCCTTTGGAAAAGGGATGAACCACCAAATTTTAATAGTACTGTCGAAGTTTGAAGAAATTAATTGGAGTGGATACAGCATCTGTTATCCAGAGGTGCGGCTGCGAGCGGGCGTCGGTCTTGGCACAAGCGACTCAATATACAAATACGCATAAAACTTTATACCACTCGCTTAGCACGGTTGTACGCTGGGACAATAGGCGCGGTTGAAAGATATCACTGAAGGGCATGAAGACGACAGCAATAAGGACTATGATTTAAGGGCATGCAAATGCAATGTTCGAAAGTGCCGGTGCCCAGCTGGTAATGTCCTCGTAAAAGTAAAGGCTGTCCGCAGTCAAAAAACTGCGGTGGACAGGACAAGGGCGTATACGAGCAGATTACTACAGCAGCCACATAAAGCAGTGCAAACTCGATGTGGGATTTGTTGTGAGAGCAAGACTCAGTTGTCGAGTCCTATTGGTAACGTAACAAGTAGATGAGCGTCTAGCCACAATCTGTTTCAGAGTAAAATTGTTCAAAATAACACTGATTTGGGCCACGACCGAAGAGAACAGATTCCTTTATGAACGACTGGTCTGCGCTTTTAACGACTACCCAGTGAAAAAATAGCAATTACCCGCCTAGATAACAACAAAGCGGCAGGCCGATGGATTACCAGCGGAGTTATTCAAATACGGCGGCGAAGAACTAACAAGGCGCATATGTCAGCTTCTTTGCAAGAAATGGTCGGATGAAAGTATGCTCCATGATTGGAACTTAAGTGTGCTCTGCTTAATCTACAAAAACGGGAACCCACAGTCTGTGCCAATTACAGTGAGATAATCCTCCATAATATCACATATAATGTGTGATCAAAAAAAATGTGTGTGAAAGACTGAAGCCCACCGTCAACAAACTGATTGGATCTTATCAGTGTGCCTTTCAACCTTGAAAATGTACTATTGACCAGATTTTCACCATGCGCCAAATCTTGGAAAAGACCCGTGAAAGGAAGATCGACACACACTTCCTCTTCGTCGATTTAAAGTCGTCTTCGACGGAACGGAAAGAACTGCATTTATGATGCTATGTCTGAACTTGGTAACCCCTCAAAGCTAATACGGCTGTGTAAGCTGGCGTTAAGTAACACCGATATCAATGAGGTTTTAGACAAGGATACTCCCTATCGTGTGACTACTTCAATCTATTGCAAGAAGAAATAATATGAGCTGCAGAGCTATATAGAGAAGGCTAAATCTTCTATAAGAGTGATCGATGACAACATCTGATGAGTCGGCGTTCGGAGTGTTCGAGAGTACCGCAGTCGATGGAACGATGAGCTGTACGCGATATAAGACGTCATTGACATAGCTCGGCGCATCAAGACACAGTGGCTGCGGTGGCGATGTCATGTTATCCAAATGGAAGTGAACACTCCAGCTTTGAAAGTTTTCGATTCAGTTTCCGTTGTTGGAAGCAGAGGAAGAGAAGACCTAGCTGCACTTGGTATCTCAAAATGGCGCCAAATAGCAAACAGAATAGGTGGAAATTGGTTTGCTGGAATTGCATTTAATGAAAATCAATGTCGAACTCATATATTGTCTAACCAGCGCTCATTTTTGATTTCTTATAAGCACAATAAAGGTCTTGAAAGTTCATACCCTTCTGGTTACTGGCTGACGCATGTAGATCCCCTTAGAAATAAGGAATTGCTTTAGAAGTTTCTCAATCTCAAGAAGCTGGATTAAGTCGGACTACGTTTTATGATTCGAACTCACTCAATATTTGTAGAAGAAAGGGGGAAATCTTCAGTTATATTTTATAGTCACCCCAAGAAGGTTAAATAAAGTTCAGAGGTCTTTGAAGGAAGAATTAATTAACGAACAATAATTCTAGTTAATATCTCAACTCTCAGTAATTGTGTGGTACGCATAATTTTAGAAGAATGGAATTTTCAAATACTTCAATTACTGAAAACCCTTGTTTAGTCTACTTTTATCAAAAATATGTTATAGAAGTTAGCTTAGTTACAGCCGAAGGATCAACTGAGTCAGAGAGGGTAGTCTGAGAAGACTACCGTCTGGGTTATGAGAAGTTTTGGATATAACGTTGGAGCTGCAGTATGTATAATCCGAGTGAAGCCGAAGCTAATTTTACCATTTCGTTTTTGGAGATAGTGAAAAAAACTAACAATCTATATATAAAATATACGAAAACAAGTAGGAGGCTTAGAACCAATCTAGGATGAATTATTGGCTCAAGGAAACTACGGATGCGTTTTTGTCTAACCAAACCTTACAAATTCCTTTATTTTATCACTAAAAGTTCAGAAAGGCTCACCTTCCGGGTGTTCTAGCAAAACCTCTTCAAGTACATTTTTCAAATCCCGTTAGTTTGCGAGTATAACTCAAGGTGGAGAAACCCCAACTTGCAGTGCTTCTAACAAAACCACTATAAATATTTCACTAATTTATCACAAATTTTGGTTTTTAATTAGTTTTATTGTCATCAGCATTGCACTGTCCGCAAAGGTTTCCAGCTGTTCGGTATTAGTAGAGTTGAGCAACTCGATGCGTTAACTTGCCACACGTTACCGAAAGTTGTGAACAATTAAAATAGCAGCAACAACTAAAACTATGTGAAATGTGCACAAAGGTGGCAACTAAGTGACTAAATGAAGCCAGAAAGGGAGACCGGCGAACGGAGCGCCACCTAGCCGGGACGACGAAGTGACGAACTATAACGGTATAAAACAATAACCAACAACTAGTGCAAACATAGAACAACTACAAATTAAAATAAAAAACCACAATAACAACAAACAACTGCCGAAATACTTAAACGGCGACAACAAATTTGCCGCAATACAACCGTGTGGCATGCTTTCTAGAGAAAACAAAAACAAATACACACATACAATTGCGCCGCTGCTAACATAGATGGCCGAAAAATTGCCACTTTGTGACTTTTCGACCGAACTAACTTTGAATTCACCGTCACTCCGTTGGCAAAGTGTCAACCTTTCAAGGGCCGCCCACATCCGCCGACGGTTTTGGCTTCACCCGGCGCAGGAAACATTTTAGTTACAATGTTTACTACAACTAGTTCGAAATTTCAACTTTGTTATTGTTGTAATTTGTGGTTGCCACGATAACCGCCAGGCAGCCGCCGTAGCCCATCCCGGAAACGCACTCCCATCACACATGTGTACGGGTGAGTATGAGCAAGAGCTGCAGCCCGCAGAGTTGTTGGCTTCAGGTGTCACCAAAGCAACCAGCCAGGCGTAGCCAACAATGGCTCGTGGACTTTGTTGCACGTTTCCATTTGCGGTGCGTAAAATAAAAATCACATTGGAACCGCACAAAGAAGTTTTTCGGTTGTTCACAGAGCACATGCGAAGCCCAGCCTTGTCGCACGGCTGTTGTACAGTGGTTCATTTTGGAAATCGAAGTGCAAGTTGAACGTGGGAGAATTTTGCAAAAAGGAGAGTCACAAGTTTCCAAAGCACCAGTTATCAGAACTGAACATCAAGACTCAAGTCAAAGGAACAAAAACCATAGTTTTGCCATTTGGACTTAAAATTTTGACTGAGATCGGACTCAATGGTGTAACGAAATCATCTTTTAAAAACCTACAGAACGTCTTTCTTCACTATTAAAACTTTGTGAGACATCCATCTCAAGCTAAAAATTTTATAAAGTTATCGTCCGCTTATTTTGAAAATCAAAGGAGATGCATATTTTCAAAATCTAGATCATGCCGACCTGGCTAAGAATATAGACTCTAGAATATATATAATTATTTTCTAAGCAAGCCTCGAAAGATTAGTAAGCAAAACTTTAGACTCCGCAACATCATCGCAAGAACTTAGAAAATGCATCGAATATTTCCTTTGGTTACGTTTTTCAATTCCTTAAACTGTTTCGTATAAAACATTCTTCTTCTTTATTAGCGTAGACACCGATTTCGCGGCTACAGCCGAGTTTACAACAGCGCGCCGGTAGTTCTTCCTTAATGCTATTTGGCGCTAATTGAAGATTCCATATGTAGTCAGGTCCAACCCAACCTGGTCTTTCCAACGGAGTAGATGTCTTCCCTTTCATCTGCTCCCCCCGGTGCATCGAATACTTTGAGAGTTGGAGCGTTTTCATCCATTCGGACGGCATGACCTAGCCAGCGTAGTCGCTGTCTCTTAATTCGCTGAGCTTTGTCAATGTCGTCGAATAACTCGTCAGTTCATCGTATTCACCGTTCCCAATGCACAAAGAACCAGAAATCTGCCGCATAATCTTTCTATCGAAAATTCGATGATCAGATTAACATTAGTCCGGTATTCTTGAGGCAGATCAGTGAGCTATATTGAAGAACAAATCTAAACACATGATTTCAGCAGATGCAGAGAATGCTGCTTTTGTTTAGAGAACGGAAACGGAATTGAAAAATGCGTCCTTCCTTAAAATTAGAATTGTCTTCATCTTTCGACTAATTAACGATTTTTGGACAATCTGCCCCACTGTACACTTAAACACTTGTCGGGCTGCGCCTAATTGCATCAGCACTGCTTCAACTAATTTTAGGTAGTTGTGTCGATTGTTTCAAAGGTTGACATGGCAGCCGTGACAGTTAGAAACTGGTTGCGTCTAAAACGATGCGGGCAACAAATTAAGTTTGTTATGAATTCTGAAAAAGTGTAGAAAGAAAAAATTCTTAAAGATATGGGAAAAATTTGCGTTATGACTTAGCTGCATTTTTTTGCAGGAGTTCTTCCAAAGATTGGTCTTAACTACTTAGTAAACCTACGTTGAATTTATAAAGTCCCACAGTGCTTTACGGAACTTTTTTCCAGACGTCAGTATAAAGAAAGCCTCTTGAATCCCTGAATCTATAAGCACCTTTTATTTGCTTGAAATCGACGGCAGTACATAGGGATCAAGAGCATTTGCGACAAAGTAGGATAACCGTAGATGAGCTCATCAATTATTACTATGTATTTTTAATGTTTATTTTTGGAAACAATAACTTTCGAAGATTCTTCTAAAATACCACTACTTAGTAGTTTACCTTCAGGTAGTTGAATGTTTGTTACACAGTTTCATTCCCAGTCTCCCCAACTTTCTCACCAAATCCCAAATCAAACCTTCAATAGCAGAACTCAAATCATGAATCTAATTTGAAAGTTATTTGCATAAGAAAACAAAATTTGTAACCGCCTAATCTGCAATTAAAATATTCTCAATCGAAATAACCACCACAATTGCAATGTTTAATGAAATTGACAAATGGGTGCGTAGCAGCATTTAACGAAGAGGAGAGAAAGAGTCAAATAAAATCAAATTACAGAAAAGGGATTATAAAGTAACGAGATGTAGAAAAATTTAACCAAGGGACTCTGAAGAGGTACAAAATATCCATAGAAATCAAAAAAAACAAGTTAGATAATTTACATGCACAAACATACATCCTTTTGTGATATAAGTAACATAAGTACATATGTGTTTGGGATACACTTGTGAGGCACAATACATCACCGAAAAGTAAACAAAAGTTGCTACCAGGAAGATCACAGTAACTTTTGCAATTATAGGGTAGAGTAATTAAGGAGAAGGGAATTAGTGCTGAAATGATTTGGGACTCTTAGTATCGCTTAAATTTGAAGACAATAAGAATTCGCCAATAAAACGAATACAATGTTGTCATGTTGTTGCTTTGAAAGCACGAAAGTGTACTAAACTTCCCGAAGTGAGATTATAACAGATGATTCAAGTTGATTTTTTCAATACCTTTTTGGACAGATCACGCGTGAGTCGTGTCAAGCTGTCATGTTATTTCTGTTCAGTATTGTTTGGCATTTCATCTGGAAAGACTTATGCCTGAACAACGTTTACAAATCATTCAACTCTACTTCAAAAATTCACGTTCTGTAAAGGATGTGCTTTGCGCGCTTCACTCAACTTATGGTCAACATAATCGGCCTATTGAGCGTAATATTCGCAATACGGTCACATATCTTGGGACCCAGCACTCACTGTTGAATAATATTCGACCGAATAGATAAAGCCCAGCGCAGCGAAGAAAATATAGCAGCCATTGCTGGGAGTATATACGAAGGCCATGGGGAGTCGATTCAGCACTATTCGCAGCAACTTGGACTGACTTATAGAAAGACTTGCCACATTTTGCCTCAATCAATGGACTCTTGAAAAGTGCGACGATGCCTGAAATTGAATCTCTTGAATTGAAAGACGGCGCCACTTCCCGCATTTCTCATAAATCAGTAGATTTATTGAGAGAAAACTTCGGCAGATAATTCCGCGTTTTTGGTTGGTAGATTTTTCGACTTTTTCTTGTGAGGAAATGTAATGCTAAAGTCTATGATGATCCCGCTTCGATTCGGGCAAAACGTCACGCGTGTAATTCGCTCATTAGCAGTCGAAATGCCCGGACGAGTAGTCGAAAATTGGACTCAAAGGATGGACCAAGACAATCTTCAAAAAATAAATGCTAGAGAATGTTCTTTCGAATAATAATAAACTTTTCCCAATAAATTTGAAGTTTCTTTGGTTTTTCTTTCATAATGTAGGGGACCTCGAAATGGATCACCCTTTCTAGAGAAGTAATCGAATAGCCTTCCAATTTACTTTTGGTTGTATGAAAACTTGTTCGACTTATCTTTCGAAGGTGGAGAAAGTTTAGTATCTACTTAGAAATAGAAGCTTATAGATTTTTACTAAATATGAATCTATCATTTGTAGGCCAGTGAACTTTGATATCTCCTGTGCATTGTTTTATTAACTCCATTTTATTCGATTTTAACTTATAGTTCAAATCTAAATATAGTAGAGTTAATGAGTAATCTCAAAGTGATTAAGTAGCATAACTGTTTGTGTTGTAACTAAATTTCGTTATGCCTGCGTATCAATTGTATGTTTGATCCTCCAGGGTATAATTAGAATACAAAATTGTGGGAAAATTTTATACGGCCTACGCAAAAACCACCGATATTGATTTTGGAAACCAACCAAAGGATAAATATGAAATACTTATTAAGCTTGCGGTGGCTATTGGGATCTTGATTCTTCTTCTCCGAAAGCTCAGAGAATCCACTGTTATATTGCAAAAGTTTAATCAGTTATTAGACTGAGCTTCCGACAGAGAGTTGTTAAGCTTAATTATAGTTGTCTTAAGAATGAGATTATGATGAGAATTTTAAAAAAGCATTTTAAACAAGACTAAACTCCAACGAAAATTTCTTCTGTTAGTTCGAATTTGATGCCTCGGAATCAGCCAATACTGTAAATTTTAATATTTAAGAAATGACTTCCTCT
Source organism: Bactrocera tryoni (assembly GCF_016617805.1). NCBI lineage: Eukaryota > Metazoa > Arthropoda > Insecta > Diptera > Tephritidae > Bactrocera > Bactrocera tryoni. Next base: position 81,294 of record NW_024396592.1, read on the forward strand.
CTCAATTTATCTACCTCTATTTGATGCTTCTATATAGCACATACCTCAGCCTTCTCGTAATCAAGTTTAATGTCAATGATCCCCGTAATATTAACCAGCATATACGCCCTCACATAAACCTAACCTCACATTATGCGAGGCGCTTTAATTTCAACTGCTTAGTTACCCTCAAATATGCACTTCAATTTATTATATCGCCAAAACGTGCAATTGTCGCTCGAAAGTAGACTTCAAGCATCGCTTTGAAGCGTCAAAAATGCGTGGATGAGTTCAAGTAGCTAGACACAGCGTATAAACCGAAAGGGAGGAGTAAGCTCATTGTGTATGTGTGCACAGACACGTTCTCCATGGCTTTAGTACATGCATTTTAGCGCGTTTTAATATCTCTCCGCGCGCGCCGTGCGACAGGGCGGTGCGAGTTCATGCTAATTTCGGATTTGCGTAAATTACATGCAACATTTCACTTGAGTTGCATTTACGTGCCCGTGTCGGCTTAGCTGCTTCTGACTGTTGGCGGCACAAGTCAGCTGCAATAAGTAAATGACGAAATTTCTCAACTCTTCGTGCGAGTTAGTCTTCTGTCGGCTTCCTTGTCAATCGCCAAGCTTGCGACACTAACACAGCGTCATGTCTACAGGCTTGCAGCTTTTCGGTTTTTGATTGCCGTGGCGGTGTGCTGACAAGACGTTTCCTCATTACAAATAATACGCAGAGGTGATATATAGTTCTTTCAAATGTGGGCATGTGTGTTATCTCACCGCGCGTCTCCATAACAATGATTATTTTATGTGAACTAGTGCTCCTTTGTGGCTCATAAGACCAAAATATAAAAGACGTAAATCTTTAGCAGTCTCGAAGGGGTTGCCTGCAAAAATTGTTACTAAAATTGAGACAAGCAATTATGTTTAAGGGAATGAGGAGATAAGTGTAACCACAAAATTACACCAGACTTCGTACGAGTTTAATTGTAAGATGTTATGATTTGCGTGATGTGAGCATCAGTCGAATGGAAACTAAAAGGAATGAAATGGAATGGAACGGGAAAGAATTGTGGCAAGAGAAATAAATGCAATAAATACTCACTGAGTGTGTATGGATTAGGATGAGATTAAGATGTATGAAAGAATATTTAATGAAATAGAAATGGAATAGATAAAAATTTCGGAAAGCACCGAATAGAAAAAGAATGAAATATTGTAGAATAAAATGCGATTTATGGGAATGGAGCTAATTAAAATGGAATAAAATCCAACGCGAGAAAATTACAGGAAGAAATGGGAACTAAAATGGAATTAAGTTGGACCGAATTAAGTTAAGTAAACTCAGTGAATTTGGTTTTATTAAATTAATTTGGTTTTATTTAATAATAAGAAAGAATGCAGTGCAAACGAATGAAAGTAGGGGAATAAACTGCAATGACATATATTTGAATTCCAGAGAACGAAATTAATCCTTCACACAGATTAGATAATTAAATGAGGATTGCAACGCGATCTAGGGTCTATTGTGCCCTCTTCTAAGTTACAACGTCTCAACTAGCCCCAGCAAAAAGATAAATTCCTATACAATGTAAGGTGCTATTGAGGAGATGGGATCCCTATTTGGAAAGATGGATCCAAGGGTCTTTATCCTGCGCCTACAGACTACGCAGTCAATAAGCTGGTTTTCTGGTATTTCAGACTCAAAGCCGCAGAAACGGCTATTCGCACAAGAAGCTTGGTCTATCTTAAATAAGTGCTTCTTGAGCTTACATTGTTCAGGGTAAAAGGCGACAAGTTGCCTGAGTTTTTCCCTTGGGAGCGTGATTACATGTTAAAACCTTTTAAAATTGTAACCATTCATTAGCAACTTGGTATGGCGTACTCCCAGGAGTTGTTGCCAATGCTTCTTCCTACCCACTGCTTCATTATTACGAAGGAGCTCCTTTATGGTGTCGCTGTGTATAACTATAAATTCATTGCGAGGAGGTTTAACTCTACGCAACGATTTATAGTAAAGATCTCTGCTTGGAATATGTTTGGAAAACTAACCATTTTTATGGAGAGTTTTGTGCGTAGTCCTGCGACCTCTGCGCCAACTCCTTCGAGTCGTCGGTGTACCACTTACTTGGAGTGTGCCTAAGCGGTAGCTCGAGAGCGGAATTGTTGCCTTTGGCTTTACTGTTGAGGGCAACTTTAGACATCCTATTGTATTTAAACCTTTTGGTAATGCTATCCATTGGGAGAAGATGGCATTTCGCCACTTAGGTCCTTCATGCGTTGAGAAGAGATTAGCTTACCTCTGCCAAACCCTTCTGCTGTCATTTGGAGCAGTGTGTGCGTGTGACTTGATCGATTACTAGGTAAGGCGGTGTGAGTTCCAGCAAGACTCCACGTGCCGCCGTCGGACATGTGCGCGTGGCACCCAATACGCAGACGCAGGCGAGTTGCTGCAGCTTCCATAGTTGAGCCACCGCTCCATATGTGAAAATCGGTCGCACGATCATGGTGTATAACCACCTGACAATACTTGGCTTGCAACCCCAGGATCTATCTTCAATCATAAGTGCCTTCGTTGCTTTGACATGGTCAGATCAACATGCTGCTTCCACTGCAGAGTGGAATCCAGCGTGAGACCAAGATATTGGACCATATTAGTTATTTTTTCTCTTTGCCCCCGAGTGTAAGGTTCCTGAGGCCAGGCAGAGACCTGCGTTTCGTAATGATGGACGTCTTCAAGAGGTTGATGTTGAGGTTTAGTCCTCTTTGTACGATGTCGAAGTGAGTTTCCTGTAATTTTTGTTTAGTAACAACGTTGTTCGCATACCCTTGACAGCGGATTCCATTCTTAGTTAGCAACATAAGTAATTCGTCCACGACGAGGCTCCATAGCAATGGAGATAGCACTCCTTTCTGTGGGGAGCCCATTGTAGTGCCGAGACGAATACTGGTATCTCCTACTGTGGTAAAAACCATAACAAAAAGTTTTCTTTTAGAAGATATTGAAGCACTACTCTTCACTATTGCTTAGTGAAAAAATAATCCGAAAATAACATCTGCTTGTACGATTATTAGATCCAATACCTATGTGCCGCGCATACCTTTCTCAAATAAAGGTAAATCAAGGTAAAGAGTTCGTAACTATTTTTTCCCAAGACTTCTAACTGGAAGAGCAGAAATCTTTCAAAAATAACTCACAGCTTTTAAACCAAGCTCTCTTATCAACATTTTGAAACATTTCTCTGCTCTTCAATTTTTTCCTATTTCCGTCAAAGCTGACAACTCATACACAGTTAAGCCATAAAAAATTGCCAAGGATTTGCGAAGGATTTTAGTTTTACCTGAGCGTATTAAGACAAAACACAAAATGGCAAGTAAGAGGATACCACACAAGGAAGTTAAATTCGCAGCCAAAGCTGGCAGAAATATACACATAAGACAAAGCATCAGCGCTTTGACAGTTTACTGGTGAGTGAGTGCCACAACGCCACCACAAAAGTTGTTATGACAATGTCATGGCGTAATAAAATTAGACTCGCAACACTTTTTTGCCTCTTACAGGCACGTCGCAGCCGTTGATACAAAGGAAGGGATAAAGAAAAAGACAGAAAGGGAAGGAGGAGAGTATAGCAGGAGATAGTGTAGAGGACAACAGCTAGAAGGCGGTTGGAGAGCTCATGGCAGCAGTGGCTTTTACGATGTAAGCTCTCTGTGTCAAAGGGCATGCAACACAAAGGGTGGCGGCGACAGTTTTACAGCATTGCAGGTAGCAGACATGGAAATCATATGCAAATTATAAATGATGATTTTCATTATTCCCAAATACACAAGTGCTTTGGTGCTCTGTGCTGCTGTCTGATATAAACATTTACAACACAAATGGCAAGTAATTAAAAACAATGCAGAATTAAAATCGTCCCGCAACTGTAAAGTAGAAATAGCTTGTAATGTGACAGCTTGGAGAGCTGTAAGCGCCGTGACAACGAATGTGTGGATTTATCGTTGGCTACTGTGGCTGTGTGATGGCTATAAAGTCGCGCTGGCACCCAGACAACTGCCGTTCACTGCAAGCTACATGCTGCATTGTGACTTTAGTTGGATAAACGATTTGTTTTTTTTTTGTTTTGCTAACCACCTTCGGCAGTATTTTTTCTCTGCCTACCTTAATATACTCGTGCATCTTTTGTCCTGCGACTAAAATAATAAATGTTTCCAGACATTTTAATTTGAAGGAAGCAGGCGAGGAGGTGAAATTTCGAACTAATCGCCAACAATAGGGGAAATAAAGAAGCTACAACTTTAGGGTTGAGCAGATAGAAAAGTTTGAAGCATGTTTTTTGGGAAGGAAGATCAAAATGCAATTACAGCTTGGACGCATAAACGAAGTAATATGAAATAACTGATGTTTAGAAATGGAAAAATATATATATATATATACTAAGAGAGCAAGTTAGAGGATAGTCTTTTTTCATAAATTTTTGTGACGAGCAGCTGTAAGTTTATGCTGAGAATCTCAATAAATTTCGAAGAATCATACTCTTCTTTGCATTTGGTTTCACTGAGCTGGTGTTCCGAAGTACTTCTCAAATATAGATATTCCTTGGAAGTGTATGCTGAGGTTATGAAGAGAGTATACTTAGCTCTTTTAATAAAATTTTACCCCTTTTTTATTTTGATTATGGAGTTCTACAACCCAAGTATAAATTTACAAAGAGGTTCCAGGTTCCCTACTTTTTTTAAGAAAAAATACAGAAATTTAATTTAATTTAATGGAAATGTTTACTATAGTTCCAAAAACATTCTTTGACATTTATTTTTTGAAGATTATCTCTTTCAAAAGTTGGCCACGGCTACGTCTCAGATGGTTCATCCGTTGAGTCCTATTTTCTATGACACGTTCGAGCATTTCGACTGGTAACTGAAGAATGACAAGTGTAATGTATTGCTCCAATATCTGAATCGACGTGGGATTGTCCGCATAGACTTTAGACTTCACATATCCCCATTGAAAAAATTCTAATGCTGTGACATCACATAATCTTGGTGGCCGATTGACCAGACAAACGTGAAGCTATCTGCTCACCAAAGTGTTCACTCAGTAAATTATTTTTAAAGAAATATAGATTGATGGTGGAATTACTCAAACGACACCAAACCGTTGCTAGATGTAATGATAGCTCTTTAATCTTCCCAGGTCGCTCTTCGTGCGAAATTGCTGAAATGGCCCTCTTTACGGCTGAAATGGGCCTCCTCACGCGCCGCCTTTTCGCTCGTATCTCGGGAACGGTTCGTCCTACGGCCATGATCACATACCATTTCCGTAGCAAATGACGTGACAAATAACTTTTGTTTTATACATTTTGCCATGAGATGTGTATTTCAGGCACTAGGTAGACAATTTCACGATTTTAGGCGAATTTCCGAAATTTCAAGGCCGGAGTTGGGGTTGAAGATGCAATCCGATCTCAAAACAAAAAGTTGCATTGGAATCAGGAAGTACTAAGGCAACTTTTCCGCACTATTAGAAATCCCGAATCGAAAAAAGTCCGGAATCGACCCACCTTACTCCTCACGGATCAAAATTTTTTCCACAAGATATATTTTACGCTTACGATTTGTAAACATTGTTCAGGTCTAAGTCATTTCATGATGAAATTCTGAAAAAAACATGACATGACAGCTTGAAACGACTCACGCGTGATCTTTCAAAGAAAGACCATTGAAAAACGTACCCCCTACTTGGGTCCCTCGTTATAATTAGTACCAATTTGTGGTATATATTTTTGGACTTTAGATTTGCGGTCTACTAAAAATAAGGGATGTTTTTTTTTCGTAAAAATAAGGATTTTATTTAGTATAGTTAGAATAATCTGGTTTAAGTCAAACAATTGAGCAGATATTCACCACGCAACAAACCTTGAAAAATATAAGAAAACTGACACATACAACCTCTACGTCGATTTCAAATCTGCATTTGATAGTACGAAAATCAGCTTTCCGACGCGTTCGGTACCAAACGAGGTTTCAGATAATGCGACCACCTATAGTGGGACTTTTGCAATCACTAAATAGAGATGGTATAATCGTCTATAAAAGTGTGCAGCTACTGGCGTATGCCGAAGATATTGATATCATTGGTCTCAGCAACCGCGGCGTTAGTTATGCTTCCACCAGAAGCGGAGCAAATGGCTCAGGTAGTGAACGACAGCAAGACGAAGTATCTCCTGCCATCAAACAAACAGTCGTCGTGCTCCCGACTTGGCTTCCACGTCACTGTCGACAGTCATAACTTCGAAGTCGTAAATCTTGGAATTAACACTAACACCAACAACAACGTCAGACTGGAAATTCAACGCAGAATAACTGTTGAGAACAGGTGCTACCGCGGACTGAGTTGGCAATTGAGAAGTAAAGAATTCTCTCGACGAACAAAGACTACAACTCTACAAGTCACTCAATTTCCCTGTCCTGCTATATGGTGCAGAGGCATGGACGTTGACAACATCTGATAAGTCGACGTTACGAGTTTCCGAGATAAAGATTTAGTGGAAGATTTATGGTCCTTTGCGCATTGACAACGGCCAATACCGCAATCGATGGAATGATGAGCTCTACCAGATATACGATGAAATTGACATAGTTCAGCAAATTAAGAGACCGCGTCTACGCTGGCTAGGTCATGTCGTTCTGAAAGCAGTACCCGCCGGGGAAAGCAGGGGAAGAAAAAGTCCTCCACTCTGCTGGAAAAACAAGGTGAAGAAGTATCTGAAATCTTCAATTTTCGCCAAACAGCGAGATGATTGACTGGGCTGTTGTAAACTCGGCTTTAACCGCGTAAGCGGTATGTACGCCAATAAAAATAAGAGGTTTTCATCTTTAACAGATTATTTTCAAGGGTCGCTACTCCATTAAAAATACGTTATGTTTCAAGTTTCCGAAATACCTTTCATTACATACTTACATATCTTCCGTTTAATAAACTTTTGAACTCTTTTTGAGTTAAAGATCTAATGTTTGGTAAACTCGGGGCTTAATTAAAAGTTTATTCTGTAAATGATAGGCGTATAAAATTTTAAATTCTTAGTTATATCGAGGAAAAATTTTCAATACGAGTAGTACGGTGAAAGACGTATAGAGTGCAGAGTTGCACTTTCAAAGTCGAAAGGATCGAAAAAGCATTTCCATGAAAGTCAGACTAGGATTTTGATATGATCAATGACTGTCAGCTCAAAAACAATTCCCGAATTTTCTTCATGGATCTTTTCTGCCGCTACAACCAAAACATCGAAAATTAATTTTAGAAACTTTTTGATATTTTGCTTTCGTATAAATGGTTTAATATTAGGTTGTCAAAAAGTCTTGCGGTATTTGCGCTAGTTGGCGCTGAAAACGCGTAGTTCTAGTTTTGTTCGTCGCATCGGGTCATGCTATACGTTTTTGGAAAGCTCATTTTACGCGCTAACACGTCTTTGATTGATTGTCGTTTCTTTTAAGTCGTTCGTGAGTTATAGCGTCGCAAACACGGAGCAAAATAAAGAGAAAATACGGCATATTTTACAGTACTACTACGATAAACGCAAAAATGCATCTCAAGCCGCCAATAAAATTTGTGCAGTTTGTGGACCCGATAGAGTTTCCATTTCCAGTGCACAACGATGGTTTCAACGTTTTCGTTCTGGTGTAGAGGTGGTCGAAGCTGCGCCACGCTCCGGAAGGCCCGTCGTCGAAAATTGCGATAAAATCGCTGAATTGGTCTAAAGAGACGGGCATAGTAGCAGCCGTAGCATCGGGCGAGAGCTGGGCATGAATCATAAAAATTCATTTCAATTTCAATAAAAAAATAAAAAAAATTCAATAAAAATACCGCAAGACTTTTTTGAGAACCCATAATTTAAAACTTAATCGTACAACATTGGCGTCAGCTATGTTAATGAAAATAAAGTAAATTCCAAGGATATTATGTCGTGTTATTACCCTGTTTGAGGCAAATTGTCTCTTATCCGAGCTCACCAAGCAGATATAAAAATTTAGACTACCTGCTTATATTGCAGACCCTGGTGCCACCACGAAGACCATACCTTCAAGCACATCAAAAGTGTTCTCATTATCCCTCACCACATCCCACTTCTTTCGTACGCATGCAGAGGGATGTCCATAGTTATAACCATTTTAATTTCACCACATTCCGAATATTTGCCAGCAGTTTGCCATGTTTTCACTAACTTTCACATGCATTATCCGTACCTGTCGAAAAATGCATTAGTGAATAACTTTTATTATTGCTTTCAACATTCGTCACCTCACACCGCTCTCCTTGGGGATTCATTAAAATTTAATTAAAGCTCGGTGGAAACTTTTACTTCGAGCATTTTTAACAGAATTCAATTTTGTGGTACATAAAGTGAATTGAATCTCTAATTGTGGTGTGGCTTTGTATGCAAATCATTTGAAATTTAGAATTGTCGAAAGCGGTTTTGTGGCAAAATAATTACGTTTCGGGACTAATTGAATTTAATAAGCGAGATGGATTTACAATGAGAAAAAGGTGAAGTATATATATACATAAAGTTTTCTAATTATTTATAGTATAAGTGGGTTTACACAGTCACTGAAAAGAGTTAAGAAATGTCAAGTGTGGTCAAAAACCGGGAAGCATACTTTCGTAAGCTACTAATGTGTAAATAGAGGCCCTGAAACGTAGTGGCTTCTATGTCAGTAAGTAAAGCGAATATTATGTCTTTTTTGAATTTTTTAGAAAGCGTAAAGATTTTGAAATTGAACTAAAATTTGCGAAAAACTCAGACAGAGCTTTCAAAAGCTGGCCATACGTTACCACTAAGCCTTGATTCATAGTATTATTATTATAACCAACGAGTATTACAAACACATTAATTCGATAAGTCTGTACGTCAGCTATATGCTATAATGGTGCGATCTGAATAATTCATTTGCATATTATGCCGATACTCTTTTATAACAATTTGCGTCAAATTTTGAAAAGATACCTTGTAAAATAAATAAATATACTCCGAGAGGATATGACTTTGATGGTTCAATTTCCATACAGCAGCAACACGTTTTAGGGGTCGGAACTGAGAAAATATTCGGAAATCGTCCGCTTTCGTGGAGAATAACCTCCTATATGTTAATTTCGATGTCTCGTCAAGTTTTCCATTCAAAAACTTAATTTCGATCTTTCAGTTTGTATGATCCGATGTCCGGGGATTCTGACAAATTAATTGCTTCTTAGGGAGAAATGGACGAGGAGATGGATATCTTAAAAACTGAGGGAATAGTTCACATATATACAGACGGACACGAGGAAAGATAGACGGATGGTTGGATGGAGATGGTTAAATCGACCCAGCTCGTGATACTGATTATTCACATATACTATATTTAATAGGATCGCCGACGTTTCCTTCTGAGTGTTACAAAATATTCTTTATATATAGGTTGTCAAAAAAGTCTTGCGGTATTTTCGCTAGTTGGCGCTGAAAGCGCGTAGTTCTAGTTTTATTCGTCGCATCGGGTCATGCCATACCTTTTTGGAAAGCTCATTCCACGCGCTAACACGAGTTTGATTGATTGTCGTTTCTTTTAAGTCGTTTGTGAGTTATATCGTCGCAAACATGGAGCAAAATAAAGAGAAAATACGGCATATTTTACAGTACTACTATGATAAAGGCAAAAATGCATCTCAAGCCGTCAATAAAATTTGTGCAGTTTATGGACCCGATACAATTTCCATTTCCACCGCACAACGATGGTTTCAACGTTTTCGTTCTGGTGTAGAGGTGGTCGAAGATGCGCCACGCTCCGGAAGGCCTGTCGTCGAAAATTGCGATAAAATCGCTGAATTGGACGAAAGAGAACGGGATAGTAGCAGCCGTAGCATCGGTCAAGAGCTGGGCATGAGTCACCAAAAATTCATCTCAATTTCAATAAAAAAAAAATCCAATTAAAATACCATAAGACTTTTTTGACAACCCATTATTTCCTGTTCAGGGTAAAAACGTAAACTTTTTTGGATCATTCAGCTCTAAAAATAACTCATGACCAATTGTCTTACCACCTATTTCCTCTCTGGCGCTGTCAACCAGCTGGTAACTTGTGAAATGCTTCCAAAGCTGGAAATATACAACAATCGTTCTGATTTACGTGAGTACCTGCTGTCGATGGTCTCACCTCACAGTGCTATTTTAAAGCACGTAGATAAAAATAATGCGCTGATCTGTGCTGAAATAATAAATGCTTTTGCAATTACTTATTTGGTTCCAATTGGTCTGGTGCGGTGAAAGAAACACCTTTTCCACCTTGGTTCATACTCATTCAAAGTCTATTATATCCGTTCGAATTGAGTATTATAGCTTTATTTCTGACAACACTTTGCTGAAATTTCAAGGCCGGCCCCAAAATACCGATATAGTGCATATTGGTTTTTAGTGGCCTCTTACGACAGGCAATATTCTACGCCCTACACGCTGGGGGAGCTAGAAGTATATACGTACAATCTAACAGCATCGCATTTCATAAATATTTGCTTCACTCAAAGTTGAAATAGCCTAAATTTGTGTGTTTTTTTTAAGACGCCATATAAATGGCGAGTTCGCTTTGTTAGGAATTTCACAAGGTATGATGCTTGTTGAATTTTATTAAAAGGGATTTCAAAGGAAGTCCTTGTAAGATTAGAACAGCATTCTTCCACGAGACAGTCATTCTAAAGAGCTCCGATTAAAAGGAGAACTACATTTTCAGAAGTACATACATATGTACTTTCAAATATCGGATGTTCATTATTTCTTTTCTTTCCATTATGTCTGTCGATTACAGCCTTTCAATGGAGGGGATATTTTAACTCTAAAACATCAATACTTTAAAATTTTAGGTTAAATGTATTTCGATTAAGAACGTGTTATGTGATCTAACCGGAATCTGAATTTCAGCTTCGTTTCATCGCTGTTTGTTTAGCAAATCTAATGAAAAACGATTTTCTTGATACCACATTCAAGAGATTTTTTCTCAATAATCACCTCGTAACTTATATTCTCATTTGTTGAATTTAATGTCTTCACTTTCACTACTTAAGACTCCACAGCATTCCGATGCCCATTATTTAGCTTAATTACTAAATACATTATATAATCAAATGCAATACCAAAATACAAATGTATTCGTAAGCACTCACGCGTTCTTGGCTTTTGGTGACTCAATTAAAATGCCGCAAATGCCCATCATTGGCCGCGCCGAACTCTCCCCTCACACGCCACAAGCCATTGCGCGCCAATGCCGACACATACGATGGCAGGAATTATTAGTAACTTGCAGCCATTACCACCGCCATTGCCATGCAAATATGAGCGAAATGCAATTATGCCATCTACTAATAAGCCGAGGCATAATTTCCATGTCATGCACAGACCGAAGAGAATGCCGCAGCATAGCTTCCTGCAAGGCAAAGGCAGCGATACAGGTAGCAATGAAGGCCGAGCCGAAAACACCTACCTTGCCAGCTTAACACTCGATCTTAATGCTCCAGTTGAGGCTGCTACTTCCGATTGGTAGGTTGCTTAAATGAGCAAAGGGAGTACCGGTCCACATAAGCTCGAGCATGGGCGGTGTGATATTCCGTATTTGCAATCGCACGTTCAGCTATTCATTTCCGTTGTCCCAAATATTACCTTGGCTTAACGACCACAGTACTACGAACTTAAATACTTGCTCCAGTAAAGGCTTTCTACAATTGTGTGAATACTGCAATAAAATACAGTTACAAAGGCATATATGCGACTATAAGTGACTCTTAACCTTCAATAATAATTTTGCAATTACAAGTTAAGTTACAAAAAGTACTTCCACTTCCAAGAAAATGCGTAATAAGTACTTTTTCCAGTAATATTATATATAGAGTTGTCATAAATTTCGTCTTATGTGAAACTTTTCACCTTCCAATTTCGAATTTTTGGCTACAAAGGATGAATTTATTGAATTGGTCTTCAACATTTTTTCATTGGATCACCCTATTTCCATTTTCATACAGCTGAAAAATAGTGAGCCAGTATTTGAAAACCAATTTTTTCCGTTTTGAATTTGTTATTGATCTGTATTTTCATAAAACATGAAAAAGGAGCGATATACTTACTAGACTCACTTCTCTATGGGCATTACGCCAAGCAGTAATTGCAATCGACTAAACTAAATAGGTATATTCAACTCGATCTAGCCATGTCCGTCTGTCTGTCCGTCTTTCCGCTCTTCCATATGTATATAAGCAAAGAACTCTTTAAGTTTTTCAGATATCGATTTTGCAGCCCTTATTTACTCACTAAGAAGCTGCTCATTTGCCGGAACGGCCGATATTCGACCACTGTACAATATATCTAAATGTAAACTGAATGATCGGTATCTTTTTCATTTGACGAGGTGTCTTCAAGAAATTTTGCAGGGGTTATTGTCTAAGACAACACTTAAGGGGTTATATATTGTTAAAAGTCTGAAAAAAGCGAAATTTCCGGAATTTTTTCTGAGAAAACTTTTAAATTAATTGATACCTAAATTTTTATATATTTTATGGCATTTTTTAGCTGTATTTATATATTTAGTATTAATAAAAATATTTATTTTGTAGTTCCTGCAGCTGATCTCTGGCAGTTCTTCTCAAAAATGACGTTTTGCGGTGACCACTATATCTAGGAACTGAACTCTCTGAGATTAAAAAACTAAACATATTTCGTTAAAATAATGTTAATCTAATAAATAACGGAAGGAATAAAAGGAATATGCAAAATATTTTTTTTTTACAAAATGGCGATTTCTCAAAAAAAAGTTCGATTTTTGACCAAAATTGCTGCCTTAAATTATGTATGAAAACATATTTATCGGAGAAAAAAATTTTAGATTAATTACTAAAAAATATGTTTAAGAAGCTCGTGTTAAAATTTGATACTGATTGGTTTAGCCATCTTCGATTAATGTTGGTCATCGACTTTGAAAACATCAGTTTGAGAAAAACGCTTTTAAAGCTTGGCCTTGCACTTCCAAGCGCTCTGTAACGCCTTTTCAAAAAAAAATATTCACCGGAACGAAATGAAATTTTTCGTGTGTTCGGATATTTCTAAATATATGTACATATGTACATTAAGAAAATTAAATAAAAAAATCGATTTTTTGAAAATTCTAACGGTATATAACCCCTTAATATTTGTATAAATTGTATGGGTCGGACTACCATAGGATATAGCTGCCATACATATTGAACGATCGGAAAAACTGCTTTATTGACATTTCTTTTCATTTGGCGAAGAATCTTCAAGAAATGTGGAAGGGATTTCGGATCTGTATTGCATTAATAGCATATAGCTACAATACAAACTGAACGATTAATGTTCTTGTAAGGAATCGATTGTACCAGGTGTAAAGGTATGAAATTAGCGTTTTTATGTTGAAATGAAATACTAATTTTGAATGGGAAAGTAAAAAAAAAAATATTCATTGTTGACCAATGCTTTTTAACCATTTTCTGGCAATCTTTCTGGCAGTTTGTGGATACCATGCTAATATAAAGGTTCATCTTTTGAAGCAAATCAATCAAGCACCCAATTTCCGATTTCTGCGTAGTAATCGAAGTGCTGCTCAGGCAATGCATGCCCACTCTATGAAAAAAATGGGTAATCACAAGGGGCCAAGTCTATTAAATACGGCATATGGGATAGCAACTCCCATCGAAATACTTTGATTGCATCCTGAATCGATTTTGTTTTGTGTGAAGGTGCATTGTTATCTACCAAAACTACTTTGCCGTATCTTCTGGTTCATTCTGATGGTTTTTGATTTGTGTACTATATATATATGATCCCTTGTAGTCTGTATCGACTATTATTAACACTTTTGCTAGGTCTTAGAAGCTCATGAATCATGAGTCCTGATATACCAGACCCTTCTGATCGCACCACACACAGAACGTTGTCTTCTTATAAAATCTTTCTATGTTTGCAGTCGATACAGATGGTTTTATCTGACTAACCCATATTCTTTTCTGCTTACTACTCTTAAAATAAATCAATTGTTCATAGCCAATTTTTTGAATATGTTTGACAGATGTCATGCCACACAAACAAAAGAAAAAATTAAGTCTCCTTCACAAAAAATGTTTTTTATCAACTCATTTGTATCTTAAATCTTAAAGGTAGTATAGTTTCGGCTCAACCAAAGTTAACGTTTTGTCTTATTTGACCTTCTTTCTTTTACAACGAATATACCATATATGGTATTAGTGCTTTAAAGGTCTCTTTAACTTGATGATAACAAAAGGCAAAACTACACATAATTTACTTCAGTAGCGAATGGGTTAAGCCCGTCTGCTCTTTATTTGCAATTAGATACACGCTTCAGAAGTGCTGCCATACAAATACAATACGATTATGCAGTTATTCAGAGAAGCGTATTGCAAAGTGAAAGCTTATGAAATAGTACTTAATATACACTAGAATACATTGATATTTAAATGTATGCTGAATTGAATAGAAATATGAAAATTTGGTGTACTCAGGTGCTTAAGCACACATGCACAAACACACATATATTTATATATATATTTGTAAATACATACATGTATATATATAGATAGATATATACATATGTGATTCTTAGTTAACTTAACGTTTGGCACCAACTAGGCCGTAAACTATAATTTCTGCTGATACCCTAATTTTATAACAAAAGTGAGTAAGCACCTCAGTAAGTGACTAAGTATATGCTTAAGCAAATGCTCAAGTATGTAAGTATATACTTGCATACATGCTTGTACATTTTCATGCCTTTAACTCACATTTATAATTCCCTTTCAAAGCCATGAACTGGTCAGCCTACATTTGTGATTCTCCACAATCGCCAATTAGAAGTGGAAATAAAGAGGTTACAGTGTTTAAATTTTGCGGACATGGTTGTGAAGTGTGCGACTAAAGGTACACTATATAAAATTATATCGTCACCTGAAATGCAAAATAACGTAACATCACTTTTCGTAGGTTTACAGGAGAAGCAAAAAACCGTATAAAAAGAAAACCACTTGAGATATTGAAACAAAATTTTCAAATCTGAATTAACATGAACCTATAAGTATATTTTAGAAAAATAATGAAAAAATTAAGCAAATTTTATAGTAGGTGTCTTACGTTATTTTGAGAATTTTCATTTCTGAAACAAAATAACGTATGATCAATCTAAATTTGTATAAAGATTAAAATTGAATATTAATACTTTTTTTTAATTTTAAATAAAAACAGTTGCAAGTTTTAATATTTCATGTTATTTTTATTATTATTATGTACATAAGTACCAGAAAAAATTTAAATATTTCAAGCTAAAAAATGAGGATAATGTTTAATTATTATTTATTTAATAACTAATTATTCAAAAGGTATATTATCATAAAAGTAATAACAGTCTACTGAAATTAAAGCTTTTAGGTCCTGCAGATGTTGCCATTTCTTCTTAGTTATTGTTAAACTTTGCAATAGAATAGGCTGCTGAATTCCTAAAAAAGCACGGGTCTGATTACTTGGATCATGGAGTCCCTAAACCGAACTCTGGCGGCTCCTTCTCTGTACGTCTTTGGTTGGCAGTGAGCTTCTTTCTTCTAGAGGAGTTTACTGTCAGGAGCTCTCTATCAACTCCAGTTTCCTTCAACTTCCTAAGATATTGCAGTGTCTTCCAGGCCGAGGTTGGAGCCATTAAGGTAGCAGTGAGATTTACTACTCCGGAGTGCACCCTCCTTCAGAGGAGTGACCATCGACTCAGATAGCAGAGCGGCGATTCCAGCCTTAGGAACTCATTAACAATGAGAGAATTCAGAGCTGATCGAAGACCTAACCTCGCTATCAGTAGCATCGAGTGCCTTTGTGATAAGAATGATATGAGTGCCAGACCACAGCGGAATTGCAGGAAACATGAGCTAGCAAGAAGAGTCTTACCGAAAGACGCCATCTGCAGAAGCTGTATGGAAAAAGATTAGGTGGAAACTAACTCAACGCTTCCTTCTTGGCTGTCTTGAGTTAGGAAGGTCAGGGACTTAATCACTTGGGGGCGCATACCTTCAGACATGTACACCGAACTGGCGGGAAGCGTTTCTTTGTTAATTTATAAGTTCGAACACAGGAGTTATTCTTTTCTATGGCCTCACAAAGGACAACATATGCACATATATGTATATAGTAGTCCACGTTCGATCAACGTTGTAGCCTAAACTCACCAAAGCACATTGAACTTAATCACTAAAAATAAACATAAACAATAAATGAAGGCTAACTTCGATATAAAACAAGAAAACACTCTGTTATATTTACATACTTTAGTGATGATACGTTATTTTGTTTAACGAAATCAAGCACTTGATGATACGTTTTTTTTGAATTTTTAATATAGCTTGGGTATTTTTGATCGCAGAAGCTTAAAATTTGCGACACATATGTAATATGATGTGGTGAATCGTAATCAGTAAAAAACTCAATTTTGAATTTTTTGATAATACGTTATTTTGCATTTCAGGTGACGATATACAGATGAAACATTTAGCAGGTTCTTTCTGGAGTCCTGGTGGAACTTATGCTCCCAATACAAAAATCTGTCGAACTTGAACGAGCTTCAGTTGCAAATTCTCTCTTGCTGCAACGTCAAGTTGAAACTATTTATCAGGGGCTGATATATTTAGTGACTTATTAGATGGCCTTAGAATTAGATATCGATCTCAAATGTTCCCTCTGGTACACATTTTTACCGAGATCTTTCCTTTGAAGACATAGATTATTCTCTAAATATGGTTATTGATAGTTCTTGGCTTAAAAAAATCTGGGTGCGTTTCGGTTTCGGAGGACCCACAGTTGTGGTATTTGATATATCAGCAACACTCTTTCATATGGAGGAAATTTGATAAGATTTTCTGACAAAAATAGACCACAAATGAGTGCGGGAAGCCAGAATTAGCATATGAGACTTCAAAAAATAAAAATATGGTCAATCAGAATCACACAGTCGACTGTGTTTGTCTCTCTACATTTAGTCCGTGCTTATTTTTCTGCCATCTTCCGTCTAGGACCGCAGTAACTATAAAACTGTGCGGCAGTTATATGGATGGCTCCTAAGAACCCTTCTCAGATGTCTAGTATTCTAAACACCGATTCGAGGCCTGTTTCCGAGAGGACTTAACCGCTATCTCTCCAAGTTTTCTGGTTCGAACTTAGAAATTACTTGTTGAAAGGGAACTCGTTGCCTTACGGATCGTATAGTTTTTAGAAAATTGCAAAGGTACGTTTTTGAGCCAAATATGGTTCAGGAATGAGACCTATTTCTGGTTCAATAACAAGCAAAATTGCCGCACTGGGACAAAAAACAGGCTAAAGAAATTCAAGAGCTTCCATTTCATCTAGACAAAAAATGGTTTGCTGTGGTTTGTGGGCCGGTGGAATCACAGATCTATATTTCTTCAAAAATGATGCCGTTGAGAACATAGCCGTCAATGGCGACCGTTATTGTGCCAAGATAACCGACTATTTGTTGCATGAAATTGAAGCTCGTAATCTCGGCGACAGTTGGTTTCAAAAAAACGGAGCCACTTTCTACACATCTCGTCAGTCAAAGGATTTATTGAGAGAACACTTTGGTGAGCAGATAATTTCACGTTTTGGGCTGGTCAATTGGCCACCAAGATCAAGTGATGCCACACCATTAGACTTTTTCCTGTGGCGGTATATGTAAAGTCTAAAGTATGTGCGGACAATCCCGCTTCAATTCCGTCCATACAACAAAATACTACGCGTGTCGTTCGCCAGTTACCAGTCGAAATGCTCGAACGAGTCATCGAAAATAGAACTCAACGGATGGATTATCTGTGACGTAGCCGCGGCCGGAGATAATAGAGGGAATGAATGCAATAGTGGTCAGATATAAATACAAGTAATTTAATCGTAGATTACACCACTGCCTGGGACCACAATTCATGCCTAATTTCGTGAAGACATCTTGCCAAATGAAAAAGCTTTCTGTACAAGCATTTTATTCTTTATTCCGAACGTTCATTTGCAAAGCAGCTATATGTTATAGTGGTCCGATGTCGACCATTTCGACAAATAAGCGGCTTCTTGATAAGAAAATAAGACAAAAAATTTCACATCGATATCTCAAAAGCTGAAGTACTAGTTCGTAGAACACGAGCCGGATCCAGCAATAGTAAAAATCGGTATGTCGCTGAACTTGTACTTCACGAGCACAAGTCACATTTTTTGATCAAATTGTGAATCTAATGATTTATTTTTAGGTCCAGGTTTCTAATACTGAAACTACAGAACTTTTGGAAATAAAGTATCAAACTTCAAGTAATCAATAAAACTTATTCTTACGTTGTTTTTGTTTTAAATAATTTTATTTTTTCATACAATATTTTGCACAGTGTCTTTTGATGACTACCGAAACCCGTTACTTAAGCATGTGATTAAGGTGGGCACAATGCCAAAATCCAATTAACCTTTAACGCACATTAAGATAGTCACAATCGCGCCCACACACACATTCGCATATACATATATTTGCATGGCATAAGACCCGTTAATAATTGCCGAATAGTAGACTATTAGTTAGTTAGTTGTCCGACAAGAGCGACAAGCAGGCAAACACGACAAAGCGGCAACGGCAGCGGCAGCGATTGTGGCAGCAACAAAATTAAATGGGTTAATACGCTGATAAATGGCCATGGAGGAGCTTAATGAGCGCCAATGGCGACAAATACATACACACACACACACTCATCAATGCATACACTTGTAATTATAGCTTTTGGACAAAACGAACATACATATGTATATAACTGCATATATTTATACATAAGGTACATATGTATGTATGTTTCTCAAAGCGGGTGTTACACTGCGTATACGCAACATTATTAGTTTTGCCTACTTTTCGTGAAATTCAATTTAATTTCATGCAATAACGGTACTTTCTGCAAGAAAGAAAAACAATTTTATTGCTTCATATTGTTGACTTTGATTTTGTGCAACAACCACAAACAACACTTCCCGTTGGCTCTCTTCTATAATTCGTTCATTTTGTAGATAACAAGTACTACTTCAGTGGTGTTTTTGTTTAGGTGTGTGTGTGTGTTAGTGCTCATAAAATGGCTGCTTGCCGACTAAATACCGCCCATTTAAGCAGCGAAATTCACGCAAAGCTAAAGTGGAAATCATTTAATGACATCAACAATTTCCCATTATGGCACAGCGATAAAGCAAAGGTGAGAGCCGCCAAAAATAAAACATGAAGACGTGCAACAAAAAAGGAATTCTTTGCTGAAACAAGTGAAGCGACAATATCGTTAATGCGGTCGAAGAAGCAGTGCGGTGAATAGAGTCACGGCAGATGTATACTTCAAAGCTGTGGGCTGATATTTTAGGCTTCTTACTCATACTAAATTAAACTTTTTTTATATTTTAATGATATGAAATTTAAAGGAATTATTAAGGGGTGTTTCTGAATCAGATATAAAGTAAATAATCTTTCATGGAAATTCACTTAAACATTTAAAATTTCTGAGCAACTTTTAGAACAATTTTGTAATATTTGTATTAAAAAAGTAGCTCTTTTTGTTTTTGTTCTTAAATGAATTGCCCAATTTTAAAAATAATAGTAAAAATGGCTTACATTTATGATATAATCAAAACTTTGTAAAATATTCTTGAATAAACTGTAAATATTTAGATGAACCCTAATATTTACAATTCAAACGCCATACACAGATTTAAAAAAGTATAAGTATACAGCTTCTGCAGATGGATTCTGGTAGGATTCCCAGCGTTACTGCGTGGACGCCAATGGGACAATGGCCCGTAAAAAGCCTAGGGAAAGTGTAGCCTTACTGAGGTCAAAGAGACCACCAGATATCTTGCCATCAATCTTGGGCAAACGGCTTTTGAGACAGCGCATGTACCGATGGAAGCCCAGCAATGGCTAAGCTTCCGCGAAACCCAGTTATCTAATGGAAGAACGCAAGAGAAAACGGAAACACCGACACACTACCTTCCTACCGATAGCGGTTATCTTGCTAGATAATCAGCTTTACAGTTTCCTACGATTCCGCCATTTCCTGCCACCCATACCAGTCTCACTAAGGCACTCTCTGCTATTGATAAAGAGGTAAGGCATTCCTTAACCAGCCTTGAACGCACAGCTAGTGAGCTCAAGGCTAGTATCGCCGCCTTGCCATCAGGGTTGATAGTCATTTATTTGAAGGAGGCTTCCGTCCAGAGCAGTAAATCTTACGCTACCTTAATGGCTGCAATCTCAGCTTGGTAGACACTGCAAAATCTGGAAGTCTGAAGCTGGAGTTGACAGACAGCTCCTGACAGTAAACCACTCCACCAACCTTCCCTCAAGCTCCGTGAAGAAGCTCGCAGTCCTTCTCCTTCAACTGCTTCTTACCACCCGGAACTCCTTCGCCAGTATATGAGTAGAGAAGAAGCCGTCAGAGTTCAGTTCTTTTATAAAACCAGAATCTCTGAGTCTGATGGTAACTTTCGAAGCCATACACCTTCCGGCGATAAAGACTCCATAGAACATAATTGGCGTGACCATGGTGTCGTAGAACTTGAAGACCATTTTCGGTGATAGCCGGTATCTTGTATTTTCTATTGAATAAAACCATCTTGGTTTTATTTCGGTTCATGGCGAGACCGTTTTCGACTGCCCAATTTGTTACGACGATGAGATACCCCTGCGTCAATCTATAAACGGTACTCACGAACTTTCCATTGACCATAAGCGCTCCATCATTCACCCGTCAACCCCGCTCTTCAAGTCTTTTAAGTAAATCGCTAACGACCAGGATCCTGGACCAAAGAGGATAGAGAACTACAAAGAGAACTTTTGTGAGTTAAGCGGAAATAATTATTGACATTCATTAAACTTATATATAAAACAAGAAAAAACGTTAACTTCAGCTCCACCGAAGCTATAATACCTTCCACAAGTGATTTTTATTGTACAGTTTGTACGGTTTTCGAGTTAGAAAATTTCTTCGAATACTTTAACCTTGTTTGGAAAATAATTATTTATTAAAGTTTCTGAAGATATCTTGTCAAATGAAAATTTTTTTCTTACAAAATTTAATTTTGATCTCTTAATTTCGATGGTAACTATATGCCATAGTGGTCCAAAATCGGCGGCTCCGACAAATTAGCAGCTTATTGGTAAAAAGAGGAAATGTGAAAAATTTCAGAACGATATCTCTAAAACTGAGGGACTAGTTGGCGTACAGAAAAATACAGTAACTGGGAGCTTTTTTCAGGGTTGGCAAGTTGAAAGACTAACTAAATAGTTTTTTTAAAGACTGAGATATTTTTTTAGAAATTTTTTCTCAGTAATAATTATATATAAATATGAGAACACGTATGAGAATAACTGCTATTCAAGCTTTAGAATAAATGTTTGTGCTTCCAAGCAACTGGTTAGGAAACTAGTTTGCAAATCGGTCATTTTAATACATTTTGTGTATATAGTATAAACAAGGTCTGTCGCAAAAGAAACAGAACTTTTTAAATGTAACTGTTTCTGGTGGCGCCACCTATTGGTGGGTATATGAAATAAAAAGTTTGATCTCTTGTTGACATTGCGTAAAAATTTTAAGACAATTGGATAACCACAATCGATGTTATCGATCAAAAAGTGACATCAGCTTTTGGTCATCGGTCGTAAAATGCATTTTGAACAAAGAGAAAATATTAAATTGTGTTTCAAACTTGGGAAAACGTTTACTGAAACATTTCAAATGATGAAAAAAGTTTATGGTGATCAGTGCCTATCTCGTAGTAATGTGCATGAATGGTTTAAGCGATTCCAGGAAGCTCGAGAGGACTCTGTGACGATCAGAAGTCGGTCGTCTTCAGAAGTCAAAAATAAAGACAATGCTGACTTGTTTTTATGATTCCGAGGGTATTGTACACCAAGAGTTCGTCCCACCTGGCCAAACGATTAATGCTGTGTTTTACCTTGGTGTTATGAAGCGTCTTTTGTCACGCATTCTTCGTGCTCGACCACAATACCGTGAGGCAGGGTCCTGGTGCCTGTTGCACGATAATGGGCCGTGTCATCTGTCGACGCTTGTCACTGATTTTTTGACAAAAAACTCCATATTAACCATTAATCAGTCACCCAACTCACCTTATCTGGCACCCTGTGATTTTTACCTATTTGGAAAACTTCATTTCTACATGAAACTTCATTTGCCCATTCTCAAGAGCAATCCGAAAAATGACCTTAAACACTCATTTGAAATGCTAATTGACTGGGCTAAACGCTGTATCGAAGCACAAGGAATCTACTTTGAATACAAAAATATAACTTTTGAAAAGTATTAATTTTTTGTTGTTTTTTTTTTTAACAGGCCTGTTTCTTTTGCGACAGACCTTGTATATATTTACAACAAAACTCTTTAAAATGGGCTCAATTTTTTATTAGTAAATAAGTTCCCTATTACTCTACCTCACCTTAGGACAAACTCCATACACACACAAATTTGTAAATACTTAATGTGTTGTCTGCCAACACCTGTCAACTTATCCAACTCAGTCGCCACCGTTTTAACCCACTTGCCGCATTTGTGCCGTGTAAGCACACTCATCGCCCTCACCTCCGGCGGGCCAAATACTAAGTGGCATATCAGTGTCACTGGGTAAACTTGGCAGGTGTTGCGATAGTCCATCACAAAACACTATGTCACTGTCTGCCATAGAAAGCGAAGAGTAAAAAGAGAAAAGAAGAATTAAGAAAAAGTTCAAATAAAAACTGAAAACTAAATCACAGTACTGGGTTGAGGCGCTAAAAGGCCTAGACAGTTGTCATATCTGCGCAAAAAGGGTAAGAGGAAATGAAAGTAATAAAAATAGAGAAATAACGGTAAAAGCTGAATGTAGAAAGTAGATATCTAAAATCAAATAGACTAAGCAAGGCGACCAAAAAGAATAGAATGTAGAAAACTGCTTCAATTGTAAGACGAGAAAGAAAACTTCGAGCGGAAATAGAGGTCGGCTGTCGGCTTTCACTTCGGGAGTTAGATATATGGGCAGCTATATAACGGTAAATCTATATGTGTGCTGGTAACCTGTAGCCAACATGTCGCCCATATCCGCTTTGTAATAAATTGTTACAAAATTCATGGCTTTCTTCCGGTAACACATCCGCGCGCACACTCCTTTCCCTTTGCCGCATAACCCAATTTTCATTTCGATAAGTATTCTTCAATTTACTGGCACTTATTGAGTTACAGACACATAACACGGACACAAGTATACGACTAAGTGCCACATGTGACAATTTGTTCTTGGTTGACCGCAAGTGTAAGTCCGTCCAGCAGAACTACATGTGTGTATGGCTGTGTGTGCTAAGTTACCGGAGGGGGATATTACTAAATCATATTATTTGCGCTTTGATTGAGAATTATTGACTTATTGTAAGGCATTGTCAATAATTCACAGTTAAGAGAGTTTAATTCGTTTATATTGAGAAAGCCCTCACTTATTTTGCTGATCCAAGCACTTCGGTTGAGTGATGTGATCAAAAGAAATGGAAAAGTATTAAGTAACACGCTTGGTCAAACGTAATAAGACGCTTCAGAGCCCACTCTCAGTTTTAATGCCTGCTTTCAAGTGAAGTGTACATTTTTGGCTTAAAAAGGGGATAACTTTCTTCGGACTAATGTGAAATATAAATTACTAATTTATCTATTTATATATACTTATATAATAGTCTACAAATTTATAAGTGAGCCAAAAAATTTTCATCTCCATTTGTCTGTAACGCAAATTATTTTAAGGAAAAGCATATTTGTTCCAACCTCAAGGTTTGAGAGCTTAAGCTATCGCTGTTTCTTAAGATGGTATACTACACCACTCTCTTCGCGAAAATTCTCCCTGGACTCACCCAACTCAACTTAACGCTACGTTCTACATGGATTCATGAGCTTCCAGCGCAGTACATTGGATTGGAAGCAAGCCGGTTTTGGACTAGTTTAATGACCTCAACAAGCACTGGAATTATGCCGACTCTGTGATTCTTCTGACATAGAGTGAACCGTAAAAAATCGGAGGTCATTTCGAGTCCTTGGATTCTAAGGCTGACGTTGTTGTTGGTGTTAATGCTGGTTCCAAGATAGACGAAATTATTTACGACTTGGAAGTCACAAATGTCAACAGAGACGTGGGAGCCACGTCGCGTGTGCGACGACTGTTTATTTGATCATGCCTTGTTTCTATGTGCAACCCGAAGAAAGCAGAACTAACGGCGTGGTTGTTATGGCCAAGTGTAATGATGCCATCGTCGTACACCAGCAGTTGTACACTCTAGAAGAAGAAGATTTTATCTTCTCTTTATTGCAGCTCGAATTATTTTCTCCACCAATATGTTGAAAAAGTCAGCCGATATTGAGACTACTTGTCTGAAACCACGCTTGGTTGTAAGAAGAGGTCCTTCCCGATCCTTACGGAACTTTTCTGCGAGCCACACTGAACGTCTGTACCATCGTCATCGATTGACTAATCGGGTTCACCACTTCCAGGTATATTTTCACTGCTATTCAGCAGCTTAAAGAAGCGCTCCCTCCATAATTTCAGTTTTTCTGGGCATAAGTCACTAGATCACTTCTGGGGGTTCTGTATGAGTATGCTCCGATCTTTGAACCTTCTGTTAGTCGCCGCATTTCTTCGTAGAATTTTTGAGCATTATCCCTGTCGGCCGGCATGTCAAGCTTTTCGTACCCACGCATTTCAGCCTCTTTCTTTTTCTGTCTGCAAATGTGTCTCGCTTTCTTCTTCAACTCTCGGTATCCATCCCATCCCGCACGTGTTGTGGTCGATTATAACGTTGCGAGGTAGGCAGTCTACTTTCTCTCCACTGCGATACGGCACTTCTAATCGTACCTGCTATTCTTTCGCCTTCTCCGAAAACTTATGGTTTTATTTACAGATGTAAGAAAGGAGCTTCAAATGCCGTCCCACAGTTTCGTTGTACCGAGGAGTTGCTGATTAATGCAGAGGGCAGGAGTGGAAGCGCAAATGCAGATAATCCTTTGACTGTTGTTATGATTGCAGCTTCTAGACGTGGAACCTTCTTTGTGTTTGTTAACGGGCGTATTTTGCTGCAAAGTGGCGGGAGCGTATTTTCGCTGCAACAAGATAGTGGTCCCAATCAATGCTGGACCTCGGAGCGTTCACACGTCTAAAACACTGAAAACGTGTATTCCGTCTTTCACAACATGATAGATCTGGTTGGTGATTTTTCAAGGCGGAGACAGCCAGGTATCTTGCAGAATTTTCCTATGCTGGAATATAGTAATACAGGTAGCCATATTTCATTAATCTGTAGAAGCTCATCAATGTGAATAAAAATATACCAAACGAAAGTGCAGTGGCCACTTAATATAACTACTAAGGTAAAACGGGAACGTATTCTTGCCAAAAGTTGCTAATGAATGAGATGCTCCAATGAGCCCAAAACTTGTTAAGGGAAATGACTTGTCTAGAAAATGCTTTTGTACTGATATGCAATAGAAGTGCCGTCGATATTATAGAAAATACCACTTGACAGATAATTTTCGACACTTTTTCTAACTCTTTGATCATTGCAAACCGACTGAAATCGGAACTTAGAACGCAATTCGCAACATTCACAGCACACGGAAAACAGTGAGCTGCCACCTGTTACAAATTGGTCAAACGAATTTTTGCAATAGAGTGGTGTATGTAACGAAAATATTAAAGCAGGCATTTAGTTACAAGTATCCTAGAGTAGGGTGGCAAACTGTTTAAATAATGGGTTGTCAAAAAAGTCTTGCGGTATTTTCGCTAGTTGGCGCTGAAAGCGCGTAGTTCTAGTTTTGTTTGTCGCATCGGGTCATGATATACCTTTTTGGAAAGCTCATTTCACGCGCTAACACGTGTTTGATTGATTGTCGTTTCTTTTAAGTTAAATTATTTATTTAAATTATTTTTAAAACAACCAAAAATAAGAACGATTTCTGTTGTAAATATTTTCATAAGGGTTGCCATCGGTTTGGAAATTTAATTTAATTCAAAAAACTTTACATTATTTTGTTTTTAGGTTATAAAGACTTGTCGCAAAAAATATAAGAATTAGTTAGCCTCATCACAGGGTGACACAGCAAGTCCCTCTTTAGAACATCTAAAATGACAACTTCCGCCAGCAAACTGGCCATGCCGCATGAATGTTTTTAATTTCCCACGAAATTTCCTTGCAATACTCATCAATTTTCGGCGATTACTTAGTTGCTGAAGTTACGATTAGCAACCGAAGCAGAAACTTGGAAGAAGACTGGCGAAGAAAAAGAAATTACGAGTTTACACAAAATTCAAAGACACGCCTTGAAACGGAAGCCGCTACTGTCGTGCTACTTAACCACACACACATACTTAGACTAAGAGCTATACACACACCAACACACATGTGTTTACTTCTGCTCCTTACAGGATATGCTGACATAGAGACCCAGAGAAAATTTGCCATTCACTGCCACAACGATTTTGGTTGACATGAATGCCATGTATTCGCATGTGCATATGTGTTTGTTTTTTAATTTCTATATTTTTTGTTGTTGCTGGCATTTTTCTCTCCTTTTTTGCCTACTTCAATTGCAGCGCTAACTGAGAACCACTTAAGTGTGTGTCAATTTGAAGTCAAGTGTCTGTCAATGAGCTCGAAGTAGAAGCATTTGGCTGCTGGTTGATGGAATGGTTCGCACACACACATGCACATAGATAGATGCACATGAAAAAGTATTAAGAAAAAGTACAGCCGCTATTATATATCAGGAGCTAAATAGAATGTTGCGGCTCATTCATCATCAGCGAGGCGAGCGTTCAAGTGAGGAGCACAAAGGGGGAGGGAGTGTAGCTAGAAAGCAAGCAGCTTTGAAGGTTTGCATTTTTCACTGGCATCAGCTGAATATATGTACATATGTACATAGAACTCACAGCTATTATGCAATAATTGACTTTACCTGTAATGCAGTCACGTGGCTTTATCTTAAAGCGCTGGCGCACATGATTGATCGGCGGCGGTTTTCGCAAGCGCGAACTCTAGTACAACAAGGTCGCGAAAATAGTCGAAAGTGTAACGGTACAAACAATTCATGTCAATGTGTCAGCTAAAGTGTAGGTAAGTGTGACGTTTTGCGGTTTGATGAAATGCGTTTCGAAATTTTGTGATTGACAAGTCGCTGCTTGAAAGCTGTTCACACTGTGCATTTTGGCAGGGCCAAAGCGTTTGTGAGGCATGCATGATGGACGACATGCATTGTTTTCGTTTCAAGGAGCACGTAGACATTTTGACAGAGTTTGCTTAGCAAATATAATCATTAAATATTTCTAAATTGCGATTAATGTCAGTAAAATGTAATTTGTCGGTAAAAATCTTATTTACAATTTTAATGGTAATACTGTTGATCCGAAGATAAAGTTCAAAGTTGAAACACCTGGTCAATCTATAAAATACAATTTTTGAGAATTTAACAAAAACAACTCCATCAACTAATAATTATGAACAAAACATAATAAGACTTTGTTCATAATAAAAATTTCTTAATTTCTTCTTCACAATCAATGTTGTTCCACTCAAGGTAATCCCCCTTGGTCACAAGGCACTGTGTCAAATCTCGAAACAGTTGTCAATTTCCGCAATAGCCTTCAATGCGGAAAAACCAAGAGTTGTCGACCTATAATTCCCATCTTCTTTTACGAATAGCTTCGCCCAAACGACGCACAACACTTAAATAGTATTACTTGTTGACAATTTGACATCTCGATAATGGAAGAAACCCGTCAAGATAACCTTGCTTTTTTAAGGGGGTATTCTGGCTTAGAAGCCCGAATTTTAGGTATTTTTTTGACGCGATAAAAAAAATCAAAAGTTATTTTGACTATCCATTTTTTTTACATGCTTTTTATTGAAAATTTCATGTTAATCGGTTGAGTATAGCTTGAGATATCATGCACACCGTTTCTAGAAATGTAGTTATAAGAAAAACGAATTTAAAGTTTGAGAACTGGTCGCGCGCAGTCGGAGACGGAGTCATAAAATGAGTTGTAACTCGGAAAATAATTTGAATTTCGAAAAATCCTCTTAGGGACATTTTCTTGAAGGGTTATACTATAAAATATGCAACAAAAATCGATTTTTTCGAATTTCTAAACCAGAATACCCCCTTAAGTGGTTTTATCGGCTCCGGTACACCTTTGCCAAGATATTCGGCCGACTGATGCTTTGTTGCTGGGTCGTAAGCATAAATCCAAGGCCATCGCCAGTTATAATATGTTTCATCCTGGTTGTAGGAAAGTAATGTTTCACCGACTTGCAAGTATTCTGCTCAGAATTTTCCCTAAGAATATAATGCCAATAATCGACGTAGACTTACAAATTTCAACGACTCGTATACTATGAGGGAAGACGTAACCTAAAACTCTAGCGAAAGCGTCCTCAGGCGAAATCATAAATTAACTTTTAACGGATTCTAACTCATCTGAATGTATTTGGCAACTAGTGCTCTATACCATATTCAATCATATTTCAATATAGAACTTACTAAGGTTGTAAAAATAATTTCAATAACTTACGTCTCTAAATTCTTTGGATCATCGTTTAACAAAACTAACAGTACCTTTAGCTTTCAAAATTATTGTGTTACCATAAATACTAAAAGCAAGCTTAGGATGCATTAATTGTATATAAATAAATATATCAATTTAAAGGGTTATCGATTTTACTGGTATATTGATTTCAAAAGTTTCTTCAAATTTTATCACTAATCTTTATATTAGGTCTACAACTTTGCTTTC